>NC_081816.1:17362500-17669583 GCF_030704535.1 Vitis vinifera | reverse complement strand
AAGGGTTAGGCTTTTGAAGAACTTCGTTTTTGAAAAGAAAAATTTGCAATTGGAGTGGTGGAGGCCAAACATGGATTTTTTTAGGAATAGAGAAAGTGACAAAAATGCTTAGGTGAAAATGCTAGGGTTGTTGTTGCATTTGTGAGGAAGAGAGTTCTTCAAGAGTTTTGGAGATGCATGTGGTGGTTTCGTAGCTATAGATGAGGAGGCGATGGAGAAGCATCATGTACAATGGGCCAAGATCCTTGTAAAGTCCAATGGGAATAAGGTGTCGAGAAAGCTGCATGTAGTGGATTAGGCCAATTTTTGTTATATTCAGCTTTGGTGGGAGATCCCACCATAGATGACATTAGTGGTCTCTAAAGAGGGGTGCAAGGATTCCAAGGTTAGGGAAGAAGGTATGGTTTGTTCACACACAATTGGGAGAGTAGGGAAGGATGAAGAGAAGAGTGTAGAAGAGGCTTCATAGGTGTCAAGTTCTAAGTCGAGTCCCTCTGTGCACAATACGGTGGTGACAGAGCTCTCTGGAGAAAGTGGCAGCAGCTTTTTGATGGAGCAGGTTGGGGAAGTGGGCTCTAAGCCCTTTATGAGTCCTTTTGAGGCCCTTGATGGGTCGTTGGGCTTCTCGCCTACTAAAAACAAGGCAAAGGGTGGCCCTCGCTCACCCAAAGTGGGCTGCTTATGTCCGTTAGAAAAGATTTGTTTTCCTGGTCTAGCTAAAGGGTTCATTCCTTTTGGGCCAACCCAAATTTGCTAAGAGGTTGCTCAATATATAAGGAAGCGCAAGAGGGCTTGCCAAGGATGGGCCAAGTTCAAGCGCTAGTGAGCCTGACAAGGATTGGCCTAAGGTCTTTTTTAAGTGAATCAAGCAGGATGCCTCCCAAGCCCACTAGTGGGATATCAGGCAAAGTCAACAAGGTCTCTAAGGGTGTTCAATACCCTATGCTCAGTGGAGAGAAAGGCAACAACAATGAGAGACGAGGGTTTTTTTATGATCCCATTCTTCAGTAGAGGTATCAAGGAGTAGAAGGGAGGGTCCCGAGAGTTGACAATGCTCTCTTGGCAAAAGCAGCAACTTTTGCAGGCAAGCCAAACTCTTCGCTTTAGGAAGGGATCTCCTCTTTTCTTCTTTGCATCCATAGTTAGGCCACCATATGGTGGTAGCCCTTTGTTTGATCCTAAGACTAGGAGAAGAACCTCAATCAAAGTTAGGGATTTGTAAAGGACCTTTGGGAGTGGGATTCTGACCCCTCAAGATGATGCTTCAAGATGGGTTTCACTTGGAGTACTCGAAGATCATTGTGGAAAGTCCTTTAGGCAAGGATTTGGCAGTCGAGTCTAAGAAGAAGGCGTCTTTAGAGGTGAAATCCTTCAATTGGCCATTGGGAAAGGAGGTTCCTTCCAACTATCTCTTTTCTAAGTTGGCTAGTTTCAATAGCCTTGTGGGGATGTCGATCGAGGGTTTTGAAAGGGAAATGTTCTCCCTTGTAAGGAAAATGGAGACAAGGAAGGGTCATGGTATCTATGTATTACGGGGAAAAGGGAAGCTAATCTTGAATTCCCGTCTTGAGAGGGAGATCTGAAAATTGGAGTGTTTAGCAAATTACAAAAGCTCTTCTCTGCTAGTTAGTGACAAGGGGAGGAGTAGTGGGGTCATAGATTTCGTTGCATGAGGTTGCTTTTGGGTTCCAAATGTTGGTCTTTTGGTTATTAGTCCTAGATAAGGGTTGTTTTGGGGTGCTAAGAGCAATGGGGGTTGATGAGACGGTTGGGGTTAGTTTTTTTTTTTTTTTTTTTCATAAGTAAACCAAGAATGTATTAAGAGCAAAGGCTAATAGCCACACAGCATACAAGAAATATACAAAGCAGCTACCGCCTCACAACAAAATAAAAAGAGCCCAAGAAAACCTCACCACCCCCTAAGTGGATGCTAGCCACTCCAAAAAGCCTAAGAGGGAGAGAGAGTCTTCTCCAAGATCCAATCTAGCCCAGCTCCACAAATTACAAACAAAAAAGTTCTCGAGTTTCTGAATATGTAGCACACCCCCCTTAAAAGCTAATTTATTCCTCTTTTTCCAAACCGTCCAAAAAATACATAACGGGATGGACTTCCATATCTTTTTCCTTTTTTTCCCCACAAAGGGACCTCTCCAGCTAAATAAGACCTCCTTGACGGTTGGGGTTAGTTTTGACTTTCTGAGTTGTTTGGGTGGTTTGTTACTTGTTTTTTCCTCTTATCTTCTTGTAAGCCTTTAGGCTCTTCTTGTATACTTCATGTGTACCTTGATGTGCCTTTTGTGCTCCTAATATATCCTCTTATTTACCTATCAAAAACAAATATTTCAGGTAACTGCTCTTTTGTAGGAAGAAACCTAATGACTTAGAGGAGTAAGAAGCAATATGTCATTCGAATAAGCAATACTAAAGCTAAATTCAGAGCAACTGTTCACAGCATTTGTTTACATCTTTGGTTGAAGAAATTGCTTGAAGACCTAAGAATTCCTAGTAAGAAGCCAATGACGCTCTACAATGGCAAAAATTCAACTATGAACATTGCTCATAATCTAGTTCAACATGATAAAACTAAGCATGTTGAAGTGGACCGTCACTTCATCAAGGAGAAGCTAGAAGTCGAAGGGATCTGCATACCTTATGTACCTACTGAAGAACAGCTAACCGATGTTCTAACCAAGGGACTTCATAAAGGGATGTTTAATTGTTTAATTAACAAGCTGGGAAAGATAGACATCTTTGAACCAACTTGAGGGGGAGTTTTAAAGATTTTTGAAGTTTAGCAATTAGTTTTATTCTACTTTAGTGCAAAAATAGTTAGGAGAATTCAGTTTTACTTATTTGTATTTTAAAAAAGTTGGTTCCTAGTTTATAGAAAGTTCATTGTAAAGTTTGTTAGTTTCTATTTTGTAGCTACAATTTAGCACACATAGTTGTATATAAATAGGCTTCTATATTCCTATTTTTCTTATTGAAAATAATAAGAATTTCTCATTTTTCTCTTAAACCGCATTCAGAGATTATATACCTCAGTGAATTGTAGTTAGATTTGTCCTCTTGAACTAATACACACTTATTTGCCTGTTTTATCCTTCTTTGTAGAGAGGATTGTGTGCTTATGGGAAGAATTGTTCATCATTCTTTCTACTTAATATTTCAATAAAATGAAATCATTGTTTCTTATGTATATATATATATATATATATATATATATATAGAGAGAGAGAGAGAGAGAGAGAGAGAGAGGAAGGGAGAGAGAGAGAGCAAAATAATACTAATGCATTTCTTTTCCCTATTAAGAGTAAAAACAATACCAATAGATTATGTTTCTAGGAACTTTTAACACCACAAGAGTTGTGTATCATGTCTTGTCTTATGAAATAGCCTAAAGCAATATTGTGGCAGGAGTAGCCAATGTAAAACATGCAAATTATACAATCACCCCTTATAGAGATAAATCTTTTTAAAATGTGAATGCACTACAAAAAGATAGAAGCAACAATAATTCAAGATAGAAAAGGGGGTGTTATCGAAGAGGGTTCAAACCTATAACTAATTGAAGGGAACCATTCAACATTAGCTAAAAGAGTAAAAAAATCAGAAAGCCAATAGTATGATTAGAGGTCAAGGGAGACAACATGATGAATAGAGGATATGATCCCAGATAGAGTGTAATAGCATAAAATAATTCATGTATTCAACCCTAAGTAGTTGCAAATTTTGCGATTATGTTGAGGAATGATACTAAGGGGCTTAAATTCCCTGATTTTCTAACTCCAATGTTGTGTTTGATGCCCTTATCCATACAAAGCCTGGCCCACAAAGGGAATGTGATGGTAAGTAGATAGCCATTGTAAAACAAAAGCATACCTTATCAACATAAAGCTTTAAAAAATGAATACACACAAGAAGATAGAAATGACAACAACTGAGGTCTTTATGAAGAAAAGATTTGATTTAACATGTAGACATGAAAGAAGGCTTAGAAGGATGGATTAAGGCTGCAAGAAACAGCATTATTGACAAAGGATATGACAATTTCTAGAGATATGAAGCACAATGAATTCATGTAGAGAACTCAAGTAGTTACAATTATCTTGAGAAACAATAATGACAAACTCAATTTGCACGATTTGACATTCAGTTTGGGGCCATTTGGATCATCGACCTTTTGGGAGGAAAAAACCTCTTTTGCGAGCCTATAGGAGTCTGTTTGGGTAATTTTGTTAATAGAACTTAAGGTTTAAAAAGAGTTTAACAAGAAAGGAAGAGCAATGTTGTTACACATGAAAGTCTGCTTTAGCTTATATATGAAGTTGTTTCATGATTAATGAATTTTTTGGATAAGAGCAAGATTATCCCTTTGAAATCATAACTTCACCTTTTAGCTAAAGCCAAAAGCCAAGAAGCTACCCCAAACAAGGGCTTAATGTCCGTCTTTTTATTTCTTTGTGATGCCTAAGCCCTAATAAAAACTTTTTTTGGTAAGGAGATAGTCAATGTAAAAGATAGTTAATTTGGAAAATTTGTAGAATTTCCTAGGAACTCTAGGCGGTCAATAATATTTTACAAGGTTCCGGTGTTAGAGCAACAAAAAGATGCAAAGCTGCACCATTTCAACAAAATAAGCCCTGTCAGTTTAAACATTTTACTGCCCACATCATTATCACACAGGAAAAGAAAATAATATTCCCACACAAAAAGCATTTCAAAGGTACTCAAATGATAGAAACAATGATTTGTATATGAATATGAGAACCCGAAAACTCAATATATGTCCCATATATTAACCAGAGAATGGAACACTTACTCAGTATAGCCTTCATACACTGTTCCAAAAGATCCACTTCCTAGAAGCTCACCCCTCTGCCAGGAATTGATGGTGCGCTTGAATTGGCCATTTGGCGAAATCCCATAGATTGGCTCCAAAGTCATGCTAGAATCCTCATCCTCATCGTTTGACGTGGAAGAACAAGACTCTTCTGTCCCAATGTTCTCCCCATCGACGTTCTCCCCATCGACCTTATTCCTCTCAATTTCCGTATGCTCTTCTCCATCCGAAGGGTTAACAATTCCGGACTGAGCCGGCGAATCCATATGATTGTCACTTCGAGGAAAAAAACGAGATTCTCCTATCCCAGCATTCCCTCCATTAACGTTATTTCTCTCAATTACCACATCCTCTTCGTCCGAAGAGCTAGCAACTTTGGAACCACCACGCAGCGAATCCAAAGGTTCATCACCTTGAGGAGCAAAGGACTTCAACAAATCCCAAGTTGAGCTCACATTATCCACCACCGGCCGCCTCATCACTGGCGGAGGCGCAAGAACCGGAGGCGGCCGGACCCCCTTGATTCCGCCTCCGCCACTTCTAACTGAATTTAAATCAACACAATTCAATTCATTCTCACTATCCCTTTCATTTTCATTTCCATCCTCAATTTTATCAGCGAACCTAACCCTAACCCTAGTTCCAAACTCTCTGCTCACCTCCTCCGCCACCGGCTGCTTCTCCGGAGGATCAGAGCGAGACCTGGGAAGGAGATTAGGCGATGACAGGGCCTTCCTGGCCTCCCAAGCGGCGGCTGGAATGGCAAAATCCTCCGGGCCGGAGAGGCCGAGGCTGCGGCAGATTTGGTCGAACTCGGCGGCGCTGCCTTGGATTCGGAAGCTGGTGCGGGAGGAGATAGGAGAGAGGTCGAGAGAGCGGGTGCGTAGAGTGGTGGCATCGTCGGAGGTGGAGGCGTCGTAGTCAATGTTCTTGATGGCGTTGCGCCGATCCAGCTTCGGCTTCAGCAGCTTCTGCTTGTGCTTTGAGTCCATAGCTCGCCGAACAGTTGAGGTTCAGGGAGATGGCGGAAAGTGGTGGCTCATGGCGGTGGAGCAGAGAGAGTGTGTGGTGGAGAGTAAGAGACGACGGCGTTTCTCTCTCTAGCGATGGAGTTGGAGTTGAGTCAGAGTTGCTAGCTAAGAGAGATGATTGGAAACGGACAGAAGGGAAATGGTAAAAGCCGACGCGGTGCCACGTGGCGAATTCCTAGAGGACAGAGGCTGACCAGAGTCAAGTGTTTAGGGGAGAAGGCCGTCACCTAAGAATTTCGACAGCCCAGTTGCGTCACGCCGCGTGCCCAGTTGTACAGCGCCATAATTGACTTGTTCTTCTTCTTGGACGATGCTACATTTTTAAAGGTGACGTCAATCGCACCTTTGCCACATTTTTTTAACAGTAACGCATTCTTTCACCATTACTACATTCCACGTCAACTACCCATTTTACAATTCAAAAATGACTCCTCCCGCGTGCTCTTGACCTACATCCTCTTCCGTCAAAAAGAAAAATTTTAACCCCGTTCATCTTTTCATCTCTTTGTTCGCCCCTCCTCCTCCTCATATTATATTTGGAACAAGGTTTAAAGTGTCCCGAAATATAGATGATATTTTGTAAAAATATCGAATATTGACTATCCCCGAAGCAAAATCTCTACCAAAAGTTCAATCATAGAAAAAAAATGGACAAAAAAATCCCTAAAAATTGGTTTACACTTTATAAAGGGAATCGAACCCAAAGCAAAAAAATTCGCATTAAACCTTAATTGACATATTCACGTGGAATAATAAAAATGCATCAATGGATATATTTAATTTTATTATAAAAATAAAATGTTAAAAATAATATTTTAATAAATTAATTAATGCTAGTTATTTTATTTTTAATCTTATTTAATTTATTAACAAAAAATAAAAATTAGTGATACGTTTTTTTATATTAATTATATGTGTGGACCCCGTATTTTACATGCATGCATTTCCCACTTAAATGGCCCAACTCGCCTTTTATTTTGAAAAATGATTTTTGAAAAGTTTTTGGAGTCAACCACTTATTTTTATTTTATTTTTAAAGCGAAAAACAAAATTAGAAAGAAAAACCTAAATGTGACTCTTAAAAGAAAAACAAATCTGTGAAAAATCGAGTTTGGGTCCGAGGGTCATGTTACTTATTAGGAAGGTACGATAATGACTGTAACACTCCTCTAAGCCTCTAAAAATTGATCTCTACTAATTAAGTTAAAGTAAGTGTGACAATTGATTGATTAAACATGAATATCAAAAGAACATTAATCTAAAAATAATCGAATGAACAAGAGAGACAAATAGTGCACCTGAGTATTGAGTTGATTACTTCATGGAAAACAAAGGTCAGTAAATGAACATAGGATAATCGCATATGTCACAAAACAAATCAATCAATGAGAAAATCACATATGTTGGACCCCACCAAAACCCAATTTATTATTACACAAATTAATTTCATGAATTCCATTATTTGAAATTATGAAACTTATTTGCCCTTATTTCAAAATATGTAAAAATCAAAGAAAATATGAAAAATGTCTGCCAGATAGAAAATAGCAGCAAATTTTATTGAAAAAATGAATTTTGGGTGATCCAAAAAATTCTAAAAATGAAAATTTGAACAAATAGAATTAATTGAAAAACTAGAATTTGGGAAATTATTTGAAAACTGGAATTTGGTAATTTATTTTAAAATCAAAGATGAAGAAATACAAAGAGATGATGCGCAGTTACTAGGGTTGCATGCCAAAGGTGGCAATGCATAGGTTCTCGCCAATGAGGTTTGATTGTGTGTTCCTCCAAGCCGGATATGATAGTTGTTGGGACCATCACTGACAAGTCCAAGTCCAACCATTTAAGGTCTCACACAACCATTAGGGCAGCCAATCACCCGAATAACCACACACTCATTGTACTTTGGACCAACCTTCTCAAACACAGCTCGAACCCGCTTGAGGAGGTCAGATATTCCCTGTTCAGTTTCAGTTATTGCAAGAGGGCACAGTGGTAGAGTTGGGCATGCCATTGTCGTTAAGCTAAGGGGATCTACATACCTTGGATGCAGCAGACCTGCTTAGGCAAGAGTAGTAGTGATAGGGTGCCTCCATGCACTGCAAATATTACATAAGATAATATTCTGGTTTGGTGTGAGATGCACATCCAAGTTATACTTCTCAATTTCCTCCCTTAAATACTTCCAGCTTGTTAATGGTGAATGACCCATTTGCTTCAACCACCTCCTTGAAGTCTTGTACGCTTGGTGCGTACACTGGAATATTGAAGTTGTCACGCTTCTCGCTTATAATCAAGCCTTCTAAGATAACATCATTCCAAGCGCCTTGAAAGTAGGTTCCTAAGAGGAGTCCAGCCTCACCCTGGTCAATGGGGTCCATTGAGGTTCAGAAGAATTTGGGGTTACATTGCGACTCCTTTCTCCTTGTCTATCTGAACCTTGGGGCTAACCTGCCAACATAGTCCTATGCTTTTTCGTCAATCACCAGAAAATCCAATGAGCTTCTCCACATTCCACTTGCCCACCAAAAATTCCAATATGTTGGCATAGTCCTTGGCAATGTAAACTCGCAAGCGTTGGGCTACTATTGAGAAATGATCAAAGAGGTTGTCATCACTGCCATCATACATCAGGTGAGCAAGCATAGAGATTTCTTTCCTCATTGTGCCAGCAAAAGCCAATATAGGTCCATCAGGATCAATCTTAAAGAGCTTTTCGACTATCTTGGTGTAGGTAGTTTCATGACACTTCTCATCTGAGGCAATTGTACCACATATTTAAGCCAACTTTATATCCCCATGCTCCTTGGCAAGCCTCGCAATGTTGTCATGGGAGATGAATGTCGCCCTTTCTCTAAATGAAGTGTAGATGAACCCGAGGTAAGGATTATTCTCTATCCATGGGCCCATTCCTAATCCAATAGAATATTGAATTGTCTTCTCAATGTGTCTCATGTCTACTCGTCCAGATGGATATAGGTACTTGTTGAGAAGGTCACCATGCCTATTCTCTTCTACAGTCCATGCCCTTATCCAAATTGCCCAAGAGGTGAGGCTTGCACCTGTTTCATCCTAAACCCCATCCAAGGTATTAAGCATTGTTTGGTAAGCTGGAAGGGCTTTTTCAGTGATCATATCTCCAACCAAAACAACAAAGTAATCATTTGGAAGCTCATTTGCCCTCTCCCTTAGTTCCTTGACTTGCTCATGGAATCCATCAAAAACGGGATTTGGTAGAAAGTCTTGTGGTTACCAAGATTTCTCAACTAGATTCAGGTGAACCAAAATGTTATGCTCAACCCAATTCTCCATGGATTTGAGGATCTCAATCTTTTGGGTTGGCATGGAGTGGGTCGCTTGTACATGAGCCTCCTGAGGAGGGCTAAAAGGCTTCTTGAGATTCTCACACCCCGAACTTACCAGTAACAGGGAAATGAAAAAAAAAAAAAAAAAAAAAAAAACAAGATAGGAGCAAAGCAAGGACTGAAGAAATAACCAAAGCAAATTAAACAAAATATGAATGTATAGAGCCTCATTTCAGGTGACATCCATGGGCTAATACAAGTGGAATAAAAAAGAAGCAAGAATGTGATTTTTGATAATCAGATGCAGTGATAGGTCCATATTCAAGTCATTCATAAAATAGAAGAATGCTCAAGTTGTTCATAAGCAGAGCCAAAAAAGCCAGACTAGAACTAGGTAAAAAATGCATAAAAATGGTCTTAGATTCCACAAACATACATAGTGTCTGATGTCCACATTCAAGTATACAACTGAACCTAAAAATCAACAAGTAACAAGATAGAACAATCTGAAATGAGAAAATATAAAGAATGTCATAATCATACTTAGATTGAACTGACAAGCTCCTCCCTTGCTTATTCTTCAGTTTCTCTAGTTCTACAATTCTATCTCCCTCTTTGGTAATTGCTCTCAAACCTCCTTCATTCTCTAGCTATCCCCTATTCTCTATAACTCTGCTCCTCAAGCAACAACCACTTAGCTCATCCTTTTTCACTCACCCTAGAAACGATTCTTTCTACCTTCCCAAAATATTCAACTTACTCTTCTCCTAACCGCTTGCAACCTTTCCCCCTACTCCTCATTGGTTTCCTTCCTCAAGTTGTCTTTTCCCTCAAGCAACAACCCCACTCCTTCATAACCGTTTCAGAATATTCCCATGCCACTTGTCACATGCTGGTTGCCCCCAAAAATAGTACTTCTAGGCCACTCTCATACACATGCTACTAAAACCTTTTAAAATGTGGTAGACATGTGCTCCAAAAATAACCAAAAAACCTAGACCCAAATAAGGGTCTACAAATATGCCCCTCTTCGATATAGATCACGAGTGTAATGAATGGATAACGAATACGTGAGAGATGAATGGAATGAAGTGAAATGGACCGAAGAATAGAAAAGATCTTGAATTTTGGTCTAAACACAATTACACGATAAGCTCAAGATCAATGGCACATACTAGGGAGGTGAGACTCTAGCCAAAGATACAACCAAAGCGAGAGGTGTAT
This sequence comes from Vitis vinifera, assembly GCF_030704535.1. Classification (NCBI taxonomy): domain Eukaryota; kingdom Viridiplantae; phylum Streptophyta; class Magnoliopsida; order Vitales; family Vitaceae; genus Vitis; species Vitis vinifera. The sequence continues at coordinate 17,659,177 of NC_081816.1, read as the reverse complement.
GTGCAATGAATAACATTAGACCATGATACAATGAATAGTACAATGATGATTGAGACAAGGAGTGATCAACACATGGAAAAAGACTCGAATGAAGGATGAGTTTCGGTTTAAGGCCAAACGACTCAACTAGGTAGGTGTAGCTTGAAGTTGAACAAGACTCAACTTAACTGATAAGACAATGACTGATCGATATAGGAGTGGTCCTAAGAACTTAACTCAAACTGACAAGATGAATGACTGATCGATATAGGTACGGTCCTGAAAACTCAAACTGAACCGACAAGATGAATGAGTGACCGATCGATATAGGTACGGTCTTGAAAACTCAAACTGATAGGAAGATGGTCGATCGATATAGGTGCGGTCCTAAAACTCAAGCTGAACTAACAAGATGAATGATCGATCGATATAAGTGCGATCCTGAAAACTCAAACTGACACGGAAGATGACCGATCGATATAGGTGCAATCCATAAAACTTAAATTGAACTCAAATTGATAGGAAGATGGTCGATCGATATAGGTGTGACCTAAAAAATGCAAACTCAAACTGAACTGACAAGAAAATGATAAATCAATATAAGTGCAATCTTGAGAACTCAAACTAATAGAAGGATGGTCGATCGATATAGGTGCGACCCCAAAAATGCAAACTAAAACTGAGTTGACAAAAAGATGACCGATCAATATAGGTGCGGTTCCAACTCAAACTAAACACAAACTGATAGAAAAATGGTTGATCGATATAGGTGCGGCCCCAAAAACGCAAACTCAAACTAGTAAAACTATGATCAATCGATATAGGTACAGTCCCAACTCAAACTAAACATAAATTGATAAGAAGATGGTTGATCGATATATGTGTGGCCCAAAAAACGCAAACTCAAATTGACAAGAAAATAACCGATCAATATAGGTGCGGCCCCAAAAACACAAACTCAAACTAACAAGACAATGACTAATCAATATAGGTGTGGTCCCAACTCAAACTGAACACAAATTGATAGGAAGATAGCTGATTAATATAAGTACGACCCCCAAAACGCAAACTCAAACTAACAAAATGATGATCGATCGATATAGGTGCAGCCTCAAACTTTAACTAAACTGACAAGGTGAATGACCGATCAATATAGGTGCGGTCCTGAAAAACCTCAAACTGAACTTAAACTAACATGGACAATGACCAATCGATATAGGTGCGGTCCCGAAAAACTCAAACTAAATTGACAAAATAATAACCAATCAATATAGGTGCGGTCCCGAAAAACTCATATTGAACTGACAAATTGAATGACCGATAGATATAGGTGCGACCTTAAACTCTAACTAAACTGACAAGATGAGTGACCGATCGATATAGATGCGGTCCTAATTCAAACTGAACACAAACCGATAGGAAAATGAATGATGGTGATCTGATCGAGTGGCTCAAAGCCAAAGAATAACTAAGATAATGATGCAAACAAACTTGATATGAGGGGATATGCCCCAATATGACAACTCATAAGGATCGACAATTAGGTCAAAAGATGATGAAGCCTGTGAAAGGTCTAATGATCCCAAGGAAGGAGGGTATGCCCTAGTATGCAACTCGCAGGGGTCAACAACTAGATCAAAAGTAGAATAAAAGTTTGCTGAAAGGTTTGGTGCTATCGGGGAAGGGGGTATGCCCTAGTATGTGACGGTGAACAAACTTAAATATGAAATGCCACAAAACTACTGTACTATGAAATATGTTCATCCATCATGTAATGAAAATGTCTAACCTCAAATAGGTAATGCCAAACAGGACCATGCATCGTGATATCATGCGGACAAAACCAAACTAACTGAAGAATAAAAATAACGATGACTAGTGCTCAAAATGCAAAGAGCAAGCAAATCAACACTCAGCATGCCAACTGTCAAAATGAAAGCATTATCACTAATAAATCAACAATCTGTCAGGCCCTGCCATCACGGAAGATGTTGAACTTAAAGTCCACAAGATGTATGAAAGCACAACTAAAGAAATCGAGGACTGATCTACATCTTCTCCTAATCGAGAGAGATGTGTGAGGCCATGTGTCATAGTGAGATGTGTGGGATAAAAGAAGGTAATGATCAAGCTTTGGTAAGATAGAAATAATGAAAGTATCAAGAGTAAAATGTTTGAGTATGAAATGAAAGGTAGGTAGGTATCCAAGATCATCCAAGTATGCCGAGAAGACTAAACCCAAGGTATCAATAGCTCCATAATCTATCAAAAACGACTATCATAAACAAAAAGTCAAGTCTCAATGTCAAAACATCCAACTAGGCGGTTATGCCCCAATGAAAAATGTTCTTCATCCCGGTTATGCCCCAATATAAAGTAGTGTATCTGAGTCAACAACTACTGAGGAGGACCATGTGTAGTGTATGTCAACAAATCAATTAATCTCTACTCCTAATGCTAAAAATGGAAACATCTCAACATACCCCATATGAATTAGAATCCTCGTGCTCTATGAATGTGAATGAAGTGGCTATGTCCCAGTATAAACCATCTAAAGTGACTATACTTCAAGATAAATCAAAGTCCATTACCAATGAGAGGCTTATGTCTTAGTATGTGTAATCATAATAAGGTCAATCTCACCTCTCAATGTGGAAAATGAAAATACCAATATAATCTCAATAGACCCTAATCATCTCATGCTCCACAAAAAAATAAAAAAAATAAATAAAAAAGGAGTGGTTGTGTCTACCATACACGATCTTTGAAGCAATCGTGTCTCGAAATAAACCATCATCTCAAAAATCAACCATCAATGAGTGGAGTGTGTCCCAATGCAGAATATCAAGTAGAATGATTGTATCCCTAATAAAAGTGCTCTCTGAAATGGCTATGCCCCAGTGTAGGTTCATTCCATAACTCCTAATCCATTATAACCCAAGTGAAGAGGAGAACTGGCTATGCCCTAGTGTAGGGCGTCATCCCAATAATCCATCATCAATAAGAAAACTATGCCTTGGTATAGGTCATCAACTCAAAAATCTATCATCGATGAGTAGAGTATGCCCCAATGTAGATCACATCACCTCTGAAAATCCATCACTGATAAGAGGGGTATGCCCCAATGTAATCCATCACCTCAACTCCTCATCCATCATGCTCCAAGAAATAATCTCCAACAAATCTCAAGTATTGCTCATGTGTGAGTTGTCAAGCACAATGTGAAGTCATGGCCTTAGGGTGGTCTCAAGACACGAGACGTAACATAGGCTAAGGTCTTAGGGTGAAACAAACAAATGGAAACTAAGCTCAATAATCCCAATGATATAATTCCCATACCCCTCATGCATGAGATGCAATGCTTAGAAAACATCATGAGTTGCGGACTTAAAAATCCCCACACAAAAAGTGATGATAAAGGAATTGACACATCGAATAAGCAAGAATAAAGTGTGGATGTTGAATCCAAGTCAAACATCAAATAAGATAAGAAAAGAAAGAAATCAGATGAGGTAGAGTGAAATGGAGGAATAAAATAAAAATAGAAGAAAACAAAGAGATAGAAAAGTGAGTGATGATCAACCTACGTCAAAGCATGGAGATAAGTCACATTCGAAATAGATGGAATGATGGATAGAGCAAGGATTTAGAGATACTAAAGAAAGGTCGCTCGCATCTCTCACAAAAATCGAATAGGTAACTCATACTCTCACCCAAAATATATACCAAGATAGAATCTCAGAAAGAAACTCTCATACGAACTCTCTGTAACACATAAACTCAATGAACCAAACTAGCACATCCATACATGTGGTCAATGGAAAATGGTACAATGAAAAATGCGCCATATTTTATTATTTTATTTTATTTTATTTTTGCGCATACTCTGATCAATAATGAATGACCTCCCATAAAAATATATACCCAAATGATCAAACCCTATCCACATACGAATGTAACATGAATCCTCCCTGACAAGACAACCTCTCAAACTGGGATCTCTAAACCGCTGCTCATAGGGTGAACGGGGGGAAAAAAATGTGACAATCCTTCATGTAGTGACGTGTGAAAAACCATAACTCAAGGTGAAACAAGTATAATGTCGAGTAAACAATGATGAGAGAAAAGACAGAGAACAAATATCACAAGCGGTGATATGTGATGTCGAAAAAAGTGATAAGATGATGTCAAAGTGGAAAATATCACAATGAAGAGTGAGGAATAAGGCCTGAATATATATGTCAGGTCTAGAACTCATGACGTATTTAATCAACGCATGCAAACACTATAAGGTCCCCAACCCAATGTGATAAGTAAATAAGGTGAAGAAAGAAAAGGCTATGGTGCTCGTGTGAGGCTCAAAAGGCTAGTAACGAGTGACTATATGCAAGAGTGATATGGTAAATAAGCTCCTGAAATGATGTTCACCCATCCTTTGACTACAATCTCGAACATCATGATTTCAAGATCTCACATGGTTAATAGTAAAGACTAGCATCCGTCTAACATAGTCATATCAACCTCTCTAAAATCGTGTGAAAGCTTCTACTGATGCTCTATGATAATCATCAATGTCCTCTGACAATCACCTCACTTTACCATCACATGTCACTCACCATCGTCTCATAAAATCACCATCTCTAGTCATCCCAACTCTTTGAAGTCATGTGCAATGGCTCAGATCTGGATGTTCCATGATGTCTCCTCTACCTCAACAACATTGTCAAGTAGTCAAACCACTCTCTCATCATGATCCATCTATCATCATGCAAAGCTCACCTCAGGTCTAACCATCTCAGACTCTACCTGGTTAGATCAGAGAAAATGATGGAATAAATAGGCAATGGTATTGTAGTATGCTAAGACGAACAAAGATAGTAAGGTCGTATAATGGTACCAAGGGGTGGTGTCATGTTAGGCTCAAAATGGGTAGGTCACCAAGTTTATAAAGTCAGGATATGGATATGGATATGGTACTGCTCTAATTAAAATGTGAAATGGGTCATAGTTTTGAACTCCCTAGGTTGACCTCCTAATCTTAGGTCAATATGCTTAATATCCTCTGATCGCTCAGATTTTTGTCGTTTATTAGATCAAAACAAAATTTATAACCTAATTCACTCTTCTATAGCAATTTGTACCCGATCAAAAAGTGGTTTTAATACAAACTACTGTAGCATAGTGGTTTTTAGGTATCGTCCACAAGGATGGATTATTCTTGGTAATTAAGGCTTGAATGAAATGATAAGAAATGATTGTGATCAAGTGAAATTGACTTGAAATTGCATGATAAAATTCCAAAATAACAATGTATTCAAATTGAGAGGAAAATGAAGTGTAAAAGAGAAGAAAATTAATAAGATGTGAGATTCTCGGAGTTAGGATTTTCTAGAGAGCAATTTCTATGGTGAATAGGTGTTGAGATCTAATTTTCATCAAGTTAGATTAAAAACCTAAATTTTCATCTAAACCGATTTTTGATTTAGCTTTAGGTCTAAATCTAATTTCTCTTCAAATTAGGTAATCTAATCCAAGAGATCAATTCGAATCATATATTCAATTCATCTTAAATTATCTTCCGATGATTCACACAATGCAACTATTCAATCTCATCAAATCTATCATTAAGAATTTGATGAATCTACCTAGCTTGCATTGTAGTAATCATCCAAGACAATTTGAAGAGAAAAATCCCCAAATTTCAATTAATCAATCAATTGGATCAAATTACCTTTGCAATTCAAGCTCAATTCTCTAATTCACCATAGATCTTGCCTCTAGATCTTCCTTCCTCTGAGAAAAACGAGATTTAGCTACTCATGCTTGGAGATTTGATCTCACAAGACATGTTTGGCTATTGAGAAAATAAGAGAAACTGAAGGAAAGTAGAGAATTATATAGAGAGAAGAAGTATGAAAAGTTCTACAATTAGAAAATGTATCAAAAGTCTTTAAATGAGTCAATCACGTTTCTATTTATAGGTCAAGGTCAAGTGGACACTTGGCATCATCTAAGAGGTCTTCCGAAGGCTTCTTCATCAAGGAATATGGAGAAAATGCATTTTCGCATGAGCCCCTAGCAATTTCGCATGATGGTGCAAAGTGGAAAGTCCATTAGCTGCATTTTCGTTTTGCTGGAGCGTTTTGCATGACTGTGCGAAAATTTCGCATGGTCATGCGAAATCACTTTTCACATTTCCCTTATGTGCTGCAGCCAAGCCTATTCTGTTTCATTTCGCATGACTATGCAAAAATTTCTCATGGTCATGCGAAATTGAAAAACAGGCTTTTCCGACTCCTCCTTGCAATTTCTCTCATTTCTTTATTTTTAATCCATCTCCACCACCTTCAATTAAGCTCCAAATCCCAATCCAAACCGATTGCATTGCTTCTTTCATTATGCATTTGAATGATCATCAACTTTATTTGTTTTCTTCAATTTGATTCATCTCATTTGTCACCAATTTATCAAAATCATACCTTGAAATGACTCCAAAACTTCATAAAACTTGTTAGTAACTCTTGCAAGGGCAAAAACATGTTAATTGACTGTTTTAGGCATAATTACTACTCAAAAGATGTGAAACTCATGAGAATTATTATCTAAAATATGCTCTTTTTGAGTAGTAATCATCCTCCATGATATATCAGGCTAGAGTGATCTGAACTCCTAAATAGAAGCAACTGTAGAAGCTAGCTCGTCTGACATCTCAACTGAACTGTTTGAACTCGGATGTGAATCTGCTCTAATCAATTGACCTCCAACTCTCCTCTAAGAATGTGACTCCAGACTCAACTAACTCCTAAACTGATTCCCTATAATGCAAGCAAAATGGATGAATGACACAAGATAGAACCCTAAAAGACAATAGTACGACATCCGAGCACATGGTCCTGGGATGGCAATCCGAAATCTGGATGTATGATGAGAACTTTGGAGTCATAAAGGTGTCCATTGTGAGATGAATACAAATGTGACTAGAGAATTCCTATTAATAATTCGAGATAAAAGAGGTGTGAGTAACACACTATCACGAGATCGAGACTCCATTTATAACCACATATCCTTGACTCAACCTTCAACTCGAGCTCCATAAAGAGAAAAAATGATAAGGTGATCAAGGCAAATCTCTCGAAAAAATTGTAAGTGTGAAAACATGCCTTTCACATTTCCATAATGAAAATATGAGCTTCGAGTTGAAAATTGAATCAATGATCAAACAAATAATGAGGTATTGGGCCCGTGATAGGTGTATGATGTAAAAAAATGATCATGATCAATGAACATATCCCAAAGCATCGAGCAAGTGACGACAAAGTGAATGAATGTGTCAAGCTAAGAAAGGAAGATGAAAGCTCTAGGGAGAAAACATGCTAAACTCATCAAATGGGAGAAATAATCTAATGCAACAAGGTAAGAGGTGATCCAACCAATACTCAAACTCATACCGATCTTTGAGCAGTCTCAATTGGAAACCAAAAGAGAAAACACTGGATTTAGGTAATAACTAAGGCAGTTCTAAAGGCTCTTAGATGCACCCACGTGTGAGAAAGGAATCCTAATCAAAGGATCTAAGCTCATCCTAAAAGGTTAAGGTGGCTCTAAAAAGAGAAATGATGGACTTTAACGGGTCCTTAGCAGAAGCGATCGTACCCTCCGACGATACACAACCCTCTACATGCCTCCGAATAGACGAGACACTTCCATGCAAGGTGGTCATCACCTCCACACATGCACTTTTCCTATGGTGAAAACTCTTCTAATGGTTGACGCATCTCACAACTCTGATCACTCGTCGATGATCTAAGGTGCACAATGAGTGATGTGGGTGCATCCAAAAATCCTATCAAACTAAGCAAAGTGAAAACACATTGGTCACACAAATATCCTAAAATCTAGCTCTAGGCTATACAAGTCTTCAAAGGTCGGACTCTAATCATCATCAATGTGTCGGCCACCTCCAAAATGCTCCCAAACATAAATATAGCCTATCGCTAAACCCTACTCCTAATCACTAGCTTGGTCGAAGAGCAAATAAAGTAACATGTCTCATATCAAATACGAGATCAAGGAAAACAAGGTCGACTAAGACTAGGGACTTGGAGATAAGGGGATAGCTGTGTGTCCCACATAGATAAGCAACTCATGCAATCACACGGAAGGAGAGAAGTCATGCAACAAATAGTCATGCAAAGCACATGTATATCATCCAAATCTACACACAAGCTAAGCAAGAAATATGATAATTGAGATGAATATCTAGCAAAGATAGCATGCTCCATGATAATCAAGATAATATACAACTAAGAGAATCAATCATGTCAAGATGAATGAGATAAGAAACAAGAAGAATGTATATGTCAAGGTGAGCAGAGTAATCATATGACAGGAAAAATCAATATATGAGGATAAATAAGAGAATCAATCAATATAATCAGTATGTCAATGTCTCAAACAAACACAATAACCAAGCATGCATTAAGGATAATGATATCAAGAGCTCTTAATGTGTAATCAATAATCAAGCAAACAAAAGCACAAAAAGAGGTGGGTACCCTCTGATTGACCAATCAAACGCCACATTTGCCTCAACTCATGTTCAAGCTTGACCCTCTAGTGATCCCCAATGGAGTTGCCATTTTGTGGACCCCGCATTTTGCATGCATGCGTTTCCCACTTAAATGGCGCAACTCATTTTTTATTTTGAAAAGTTTTTGGAGTCACCACTTATTTTTGTTTCATTTTTAAAGGGAAAAACAAAATAAGAAAGAAAAACCTAAATGTGACTCTTAAAGGAAAAACAGGTCTATGAAAAACCGAATCTGGGTCCGATGGTTAGGTTACTTATTGGGAAGGTATGACAATGACTGTAGCTCCCCTTTAAGCCCTTAAAAATGGGTTTTTACTAATTAAGCTAAAGCAAGTGTGACAATTGATTGATTAAACATGAATACCAAAAAAATATAAATCTAAAAATTATCAAATGAACAAGACAAACAAAGAGTGTACCTGAATAATGAGTTGATTGCTTTGTGGAAAACAAAAGTCAGTAAACGAACATAGGATAATTGCATGTGTTACAAAGTAAATCAATCAATGAGAAAATCACATAAGTTGGGTCCCACCAAAACCCGATTTATTCTTGCACAAATTAATTCCATGAATTTCATTATTTGAAATTATGAAACTTATTTACACTTATTTTAAATTATTTAAAAATCAAAGAAAATATGAAAAATTCCTGCCGAAGAGAAAATAACAACAAATTTTTATTGAAAAAAGGAATTTTGGGTGATCCTAAAAATTCTAAAGATGAAAATTTGAAAAGATAAAATTATTTGAAAAACTAGAATTTGAGAAATTATTTGAAAACTAGAGTTTGGGAATTTATTTTAAAATCAAAGATGAAATACAAAAAGATGACGTGTGGTTACTAGGGTTGCATGCCAAAGGTGGGCATGCATAGGTTCTCGCCAATGAGGTTTGATTGTGTGTTCCCCCAAGCCGGATCTGATAGCTGTTGGGACCATCATAGACAAGTCCAAGTCCAGCCATGTAAGGTCTCGCATAACCATTAGGGCAACCAGTCACTCAAATAACCACAGATTCATTGTACTTGGGACCAACGTTTTCAAATACAGCTCGAACCCACTTGAGGAGGTCAGATATTCCCCGCTCAGTTTCAGTTATTGCAAGAGGGCACAGTGGTAGAGCTGGGCATTCCATTGCCGTTAAGTTTAGGGGATCTACATACCTTGGATGCAACAAACCTACTTGGGCAAGAGCAATAGTGATAGGGTGTCTCCATGCACTGCGAATATTACACAAGATAATATTCTGGTTTGGTGTGAGACGCACATCCGAGTTATACTTCTCAATTTCCTCCTTTAAATACTTTCAGCTTGTTAATGGTGAATGACCCGTTTGCTTCAACCACTTCCTTGAAGTCTTGTATGCTTGGCACGTACACTGGAATATTGAAGTTCTTACACTTCTCGCTTATAATCAGGCCTTCTCAGATAACATCATTCCAAGCGCCTTGAAAGTGGGTTCCTAAGAGAAATCCGGCCTCACCTTGGTCAGTGGGGTCCATAGAGGTTCAGAAGAATTTAGGATTGCATTGCGACTCTTTCATCCTTTGCTGTCTGAACCTTGGGGCTAACTCGCAAACATAGTCCTGTGCTTTTTGTTAGTCACCAAAAAGTTCAGTGAGCTTCTCCACATTCCACTTGCCCACCGAGAATTCCAGTATGTCGGCATAGTCCTTGGCGGTGTAGACTCTCAGCCGCTAGCCTACTACTGAGAAATGATCAAAGAGGTTGTCATCGCTGCCATCATACATCAGGTGAGTAGGCATAAAGATTTCTTTCCTCATCATGCCAGCAAAAGCCAGTATAGTTCCATCAGGATCAATCTAAAAGAGCTTTTCGACTATCTTGGTGTAGGCAGTTTCATGGCGTTTCTCATCTGAGGCAATTGTACCACATATTTAAGCTAACTTTATATCCCCATGCTCTTTGGCAAGCCTGGCAGTGTTGCCATGGGAGATGAAAGTCGCCTTTTCTCGAAATGAAGTGTAGATGAACCTAAGGTAGGAACCATTCTCTGTCCATGGACCCATTCCTGATCCAATCGAATATTGAATTATCTTCTCAATGTGTCGCATGTCTACTCGTCCAGATAGATATAGGTACTTGTTGAGAAGGTCACCATGCCTGTTCTCTTCTACAGTCCATGCCCTTGTCCAAATTGCCCAAGAGATGAGGCTTGCACCTATTTCATCCCGAACCCCATCCAAGGTATTAAGCATTGTTTGGTAAGTTGGAAGGGCTTTTTTAGTGATCATATCTCCAACCAAAACAACAAAGTAATCATCTGGAAGCTCATTTGCCTTCTCCCTTAGTTCCTTGACTTGCTCATGGAGTCCATCAGAAGTGGGATCTAGTAGAAAATCCTATGGTTGCAAAGATTTCTCAATTGGATTTTGGTGAACCAAAATGTTCTTCTCAACCCAATTCTCCATGGATTTGAGGATCTCAATCTTTTGGGATGGCATGGAGTAGGTTGCTTGAACATGAGCCTCCTGAGGAAGGCTAAAAGGCTTCTTGAGATTCTTACACCCTGAACTTACTAGAAACAGGGGAATGAAAAAAAAAAGGAGCAAAGTAAGGACTGAAGAAATAGCCTAGGGAAATCAAACAAAACATGAACGTACAAAGCCTCATTTCAGGTGACATCCATGGGTTAATACAGGTGGAATAAAAAAGAAGTAAGAGTGTGATTTTTGATAATCAGATGCAGTGATGGGTCCATATTCAAGTCATTCATAAAATAGAAGAATGCTCAAGTTGTTCATAAGCAGAGCCAGAAAAGCCAGACTAGAATCAGGCAAAAAATGCATAAAAATTGTCTTCGATTCCACAAACATACATAGTGTCTGATGTCCACATTCAAGCATACAAATGAACCCAAAAATCAGTAGGAAACATGATAGAATAGTCTGAAATGAGAAAATATAAAGAATGATGTAATCTTACATAGACCGAACTGACAAGCTCCTCCCCTGCTTCTTCTTCAGTTTCTCTAGTTTTGCAACTCTATGTCCCTTTCTAGTAATCGCCCTCAAACCTCCTTCGTTCTCTAGCTATCCCATCTTTTCTGTAACCCTACCCCTCAAGCAACAACCACTCAGCTCATCATTCTTCACTCACCCCTTAAACGATTCTTTCTACCTTCCCAAAATATTCAGCTTACTTTCCTCCTAACTGCCTGCAATCCTTTCCCCTGCTCCTCACTAGTTTCCTTTCTCAAGTTGTCTTCTCCCTTAAGCAACAACCCCGCTCCTCCATAACTGTTTTAGAATACTCTCATGCGACCTGTTGCATGCTAGTTGCCTCCAGAAAAAGTTTTTCCAGCCCACTCTCATACACGTGTTGCTAAAACCTCTTACAAGGTAGTAGACATGTGCTCCAAAAATAACCAAAAATCATTTATTTTATATTATTGAATACATTAAATAAATCATAATTTTAATATTAAATATATTAATAAGTTAGACATATTATTAAAATATATGTTTACAAAATTTATATTTCTTATTGATAAATATGACAAATTATATCATATATATTAATTTATTTAATAAAATAATTTAAAAATATTTATTATTATTTTTTTCTTCATTTCTTAGAGTTTTTCTTGATAGAATTTCCATGAGTTTTAATTAATATTCTTCTCATTTTTTTTATATCAAAATATCCATCAATATTTTTCAATATTTCTTGATATATTTAGATCCTTGATTTGGATTTCTTTCTTCTTTCACTTCCTCCTTTTATTTATTTACTGGGATTAAAAACATTTTACCACCTCAAATTATTCCGTGGTTTTGGTCCTTTTACTTATTTATTATTATTATATTTTGATTAAAAATACATTAATTGTTTTACAATTTCTTCCTCACTTTCAAAATCTATCATTTTATCTAACATTTTGTTCCCGACTATATTAAAGAGCAACATTTTATCCTTGAAATAAGAATGAAGAGTTTGTTAAGTAAAGAAATAAAGTTAAAATGCTTAACATTTTATTAAAAGTTATAAAACATATATAATATTTTAATAAAGCTATAAATGATATTTTTATTAAAAATAATGTTTTAAAATAACAAAGTAAAGTGTAAACCAACCAACTTTTGGGTTAAAGTTTATTTAACTCTATCTATTTATAAACTATTTTAAAATAACAAAGTAAAGTGTAAAACAACCAACTTTTGGGTTAAAGTCTATTTAACTCTATCTATTTATAAACTCACTCATCTTGGTAAATGTACCATCTTCTTGTATTTTTTTATCTTCTATAAAAAATTATTAAACTTTAAATTTTTTTATATGAACATTACAATTATATTTTTTTATTAAAATAAATAGATAATTTCTAATAGTAAATTAAAACATTTTAATTTTTTTTTTAATCTTATCTACATTAAAATGATAAATTTTGTCCATAGTAAAAAAAATATAAATTAAGTATTTTTTTGTTAAAATATGATAACATTTTATTAAAAATTATAAAAACATCTATAATATTTTAATAAATCTATAAATTATATATTTATTAAAAACAATATTTTAAAACTAACAACTAGTAATATTATTTTATTCAAAAGTTTTTATAAAATTTTCATAGTAATTAATATAATTTTATAGTTACAAATTATTTTAAAAACTAGTACAATTGTTAAAGAATAAAACCAATAAAGTCTTATATGATTAGAAGTTCATTGGCATAACCATTTTCAACTAGTTTTATCCAAAAAAAAAAAAAAAAGATTTAATATTGATTGGATTAATTTTTGAATTCTAAATTATCTTTAAAAATTATTAGACTGATGAAAGAGTCTAACACCATAAAGTTGATTTCATTTGAAGTTCTTTTCATTAATAAGAAAATTTAAGAAAGTTTTAGTGACTCCATGAGAGAGTTACAAGTATTTGCATAATAATGGAATTGGTTTCAAAATTAGGTATAAAAATGAATAGATATATAAATAAAGAGTAATATACATTTACATGTATTTTCTCATATTCAATTTATAATAAAATTTCTTAAATTTTTTCAAACTTTCTCAAAAGAGCAAACTAACAGTTTAAAGTATGTTTGACAGTGATTCTAAAAAACGTTTCTAATATTTATAACACTTGAATGATAAAAAATTTGAAATATTAAAAATATTAAAAATATTTTCTTAAATCACTATAAAATGAGCTATTTAGTAATGATTTTATGAACCGTTTCAAATATTTCTAATACTTAAAAAATTTTATCTTTCAAATGTTAAAAAGATTATAACACATTTTAGAATCACCATAAAATGCACTCATTTTTTAAAATCACTATCAAACGCACTCTTAATACTTTATCAATGACTCATTTCTTTATTTTACAAAGAAAGGAGAGGTAACGGAATGGGAATTTGTGATGAATTATGATTACAACTACAAGAAACTTTTTCTTGATAAAATTATATTAATCACAAACAAAAGTTTTCTTTTATAAAGTTCAACTATAACAGTAGATTTAGCTGATCTTGCTTTAACTACAACTAGTATTAATTAAAAGGTTGTGGCAATAACCGGGAAAACACTTCCGAAAATATCAAATTTTCATATGCTATTCTCACCGGTGAGGTTACCATAAATGCACGCACCTTACCCATTCACAAAAATCTTTTTGGTGAATTAGCAGTTGTTTAAATGTATATGTATTTGTCAGTTTAAGCTAAATTTCTTATGTTTTATTGATATTAATTATAATATAAAAGGATCCACAAAGATTCCAAAATCCAATTCATGTTATTCCATGCACCAAAGCGTTGAGGGTTTCTATCAAGCTTTTGGCTCTAAGTTGGGGTGGATTGTTCGGATTGATGGTTCACTTAAACCCAAACCCAATCCAATCTTTGTTTTTTTTTTTTTTTTTTTTTAAAAAAAATTCAAGTTGAATCGAGTTGATTGAGTTAAACTTGAGTTGATTAGGTTAAACTTGAGTTGTTTTGGTTCAGTGGGTTGTAAGATTCAAAATTCAATTATAATGATTTTTAAAAAGGTTTTTTTTTTTATATTTTTAACAAAATTTAAATCATAAATAACACAAAATTTCAAGATAATAATAAAAATATAAAAATAAACTCATATGTATTTTTCAAAAAATAATAAAAAAGACATGACATAATTATAATTTGATTTTTTTTCTTTAAAATCTAAAAAGAAAATAAAATAAGATAATAAATATTATAAAAATATTAAATTGGGTTTGGATTAAGTTTAGGTTAACCTTAACCTGAGCTTAACCCAAATTAAGTTCGAATTAAAAAAAAACTTAACCTAAACTTAATCTGAATAATGAAACTATTTGAACAAGTTCACCCAAACATTGATTTGGACCAACCCGTTCAAGTTGTATTCCTACTTTTGACATAACCACAAGAATTTATTTTTACAAAAATTAAAAATATTTCTATAAAAAATCATTCTAATTTTAAAATGATCATGAATTGGAGTTCCACGGGAAAGTGAACTTGTCCCAGAGATTTAAAAAGTAATTAAAGAAAATTCAGTGTAAAAACTAAAACAAAATAGATAGGATAAAGTCATTATTTTTTTAAGATAACTATTTTAATAATTTTTTTAAATTCTATTTTTTTTATTAAAAAAAAACCCTTATTATTGGGATAGATGTCTTATATTCAAGTAGCAAAATTTCCCATTGATACATATTTTCTAATTTGGAAGGTAATTTGAGATTCCCTCGAAATTGAAAAAATGTCATGATATTAAATAAGGTGGTATTTGTTTTTTGACTGAATAGAAAAAATCAAAATATTTACCTTTTTCTATTCAACTAAAATTGATTTGTTAATATTAATCAATATAACTAAACTAAACTTAAAAATTAAAAGATAATTAGAGATTTCCTTGAAATTGGAAAAATATCATTATATTATAAACTAAGGTGGTATTAGTTTTTTCGTTGAATAAAAAAAGTCAAAATATTTAACTTTTTCTATTAAGTTAAAATTAGTTTATTGATATTAACCAATATAACTAAAATAAACTTAATAATTAGGTTAAATTTAGTTATGTTAATTGATATCAACAATCTAATTTTAACTTAATAGAAAAAAAAAATATTTTGACTTTTTTTTTATCACCTAACTATATTTATATTTTCATTTATAACTAAATCCAAATTATTATAATATTATGAAGGAGCAAGATGTAAATTTATATGGGGGGTTGCTATTCGCAACATCCCTTTTGCTAAACGTAACACCTTTTTGTCATATTTTTTTCCACATATACCATTTTTAATAATAATAAAAAAAAAACTCTCTCTAATCTCCTCTCAACATATTGAACCTAAATTCTAATTGATTAAGGTTGCGAATCACATACGAAATACAATGAATGACGAAATTCAATAATCTGATGACAATTTTTATATATATATATATATATATATTTATTTATTTATCAAAAATAAAAAATAAAAAAATCGGCGACCTGGGTGGGGCTTTGGCGTCTTGGGAGGCGACGATAGTTAAGGTTTGGAGCAGGGATGAAAGTCAACGATCACCGGCGGCGATGGTTGGGCCAAATTTTTTTCTTGTAATAATTATAAAAATCGAATTTTTTTAATTGTTTATAATAATTACTAAATTACTTTTTGTTTATAATAGTTAGAAAATTCTTCATGACATAAAATTTTGCTTACAATAATTATAAAATTCTAATTCTTTTATTTATTTATTTATTTTTAGAATATTTACTAAATTACTAATTTTTTTTTTGAAAGAAAACATTATAGTAGCCACATAAATTATTAATTTAAAGAAGATTTGTTTTTACCAATTTTCACCAATTTTACTAATTTCAATGTTTTAATTTCTTTTTTTGCAAATTTTAACTAATTGCTTCATGTTTTAATTTTTTAAATGCTTTAACTTTGTCATGTACATTCTCATATATATTTGTGTAATGTTATTGTCTTCATGATATAAATAGAATTTTTTTTATCTATTTTGTAGGATGAATATTTTGTGGAGGAATTTCCACCACAACTGATCGATTATGGCAAACATTTCACTATACATAAAAGATTCAAAGACCGAGAATAATTGATTGAAGAGGTTAAACAAATTGGAGAACAACAAAATCTATTTGTGATTATTTGTCGTTCCACTGAAGCTGATGGTTCAGGAAGTGGCAAAGTATGGATAGGTTGTGAGAGATTCGGAGGCTATAGACCGCAACAGAATAGAAAAATCGATGTGGTGCCTAGAAATCGAACTGGGACGAAGAAGTGTAGTTGTCCCTTTATGTCGAAGGGTATTGAACATGATGATGGATATTGGACTTTAGTCGTCATTAATGGCAACCACAATCACTACTATGGACCCCGCATTTTTTCGATGCGTTCCCACTCGATCGGTGAGACTCACTTTTCGTTTATTTGGGTGAAAAATATGATTTTTAGAAAAGACTTGGAGTCGCAACTTACTTTATTTATTTTTAAAGGGGAAAACAAGTAATAATAAAACCCTTAAATGGACTCCTAATTTTTTTTTTTTTTTTTTTGGAAAAGCTGTCTGCAAAAAACCTAAGTCTGGGTTCGGGGATTAAGTTACTTATTGGGAAGGTACGATAAAGATCGTAGCACCCCTCTAAGCCCCTAAAAAAAAATGGGTATTTACTAAATAAGGTGAACCAGACGGGGCAATTAACTAGAAGATTAATGGATACCAAAATGATCATAGTTCAAAAATAAGTCATGATGACGAAATGATAAACGAAGTGAGAGTGAGAGTGTACCTTAGTAGTAGGTAATAAAGCATTGTCATGAAAATAAGGTTAGTGTACAATGACAAGTGTAAAAAAAAATCTCATACAAAACTAAATCAAAATCAAACAAAATGGAGAGCACAACTTACTTGAATTATTTTCGAAAAAAATGTTATGAATGTCGGGCCCCCACCAAAGCCTAATTAATTTTTGCTATGAATTAATTCTCATAAATTCCATCATTTTGGAATTATGAAAACTTATTCATTTTTATATAAAAAAATTTGAAAAGAGGAATTTTGAAAATTAAATTTGAAATTTCGGAAGTGTGGAATTTTATTTTATTTTAAATAATAATAATAATAAAAAATAAGTTTGAAAATTTTGGAAATCTCGTTGAGAATGATATTTCAAAATAAATAAATAAATAACAATTAAAAATAAAATAAAATAAAAAATGAATAAATAAATAAATTTTGAATTTTGGAAAATGGGAATTTCGAGAATGGAATTTTGAAAAATTAAATTAAAAAATTGAAAATTTGGAAGGATTATTTTTGAAAAATGAAATTTCAGAAAATAAAATTTTAAAAATTGGAAATTTGGAAAATTGGGACTTCGAGAATAGAATTTCTAAAAAATTACACTTAAAAAAATGAAAATTTGGAAGATTATTTTGAAAATAGAAATTTGTGGAAAATTGGAATTTTGGAAAATTATTTTTGAAAGTCGAAACATGATGATCAGAGTTTTGAAAATTATATTTTGACGTGCGAGAATAAAAATTAAAAAAATTAAAAATAAATAAATAAATAAATAAAAGAAGGATGGTACATAGTTGGTGGGACTCGCATGCCAAAGGTGGCCATGCATGATCATAATAAAATGTTTAACGCTAAGAATTATCAACAATGACCTAGTGAGATAGTGAACTAAAAAAAAAAAACTTAATGATCTTAAAAAAAACGTAAAATACTTTAATCAACTAAATGAAATAAAATAAATTAAGACTAATTTAGAAAAGGGCATTTTACCATATGACTAATTAATCTAGTAAAAATAACTTTAACTTTAATCACCCAATAACACCAATGATTTAAAGACTCCAACTTTTCATTCTCATAAGAAATTTAACTAAAACTAAAATTTTAATCGCTCTAACTTTTATCTATATTAAATTATCTAAAACAAATAATAATAAAAAAATAACTTCCAATCGTCCAAAGCAAATCTACACAAAAAAAATTAACTTGAAATTAGTAATAATGATTAACAATAATAACTAAAAAAATTATTCAAAAGTTAACAACTAAAAAAAATTAGCTTGATTTATATTTATATTTTTATCAATCATTAATATATCTTATATAAATTCATTGGATTTTTATGTGACTTTATAACAAACAACATACCACCCATACATATTCCTACATACATTCACTAGAATTTATTTTTTTATTTTTTTAGCTAGCCACATATTTTATAGCTAGCCACAATCACACACGCAATCAAATTTTAGCCACTCATACAAATAGTCATTAACTTTGTCATGGTCGGCTTGCACAAAGTTCCAAAGTTCCGTTAGTGGCTGCATATTCAACCATTAAAAATCAGCCTCATTCTTCATTAAGGCCATACCTAAATCATGAATAATTTCAATAGAATTTCAGCTATCAACTTTCTTCTATGCAAACTTCAAATTTATTAAAATTCAGGTATATTTCCATTTTGAATTAAAGCAAACTTTCAACCATAACTTTCAGCTTGTTTATAAATGGTCCTTCACCAAATTTTTAGCACATTTCACTATGGATTTTCAGCCCTGAGAAAGTTTCTATCCACAGCCACAAGTTCAGCCCTGAGATTCAGCACACCTATGCAGATGTCCTTATTTATCCACCAAAACCTTACTCCATTGATTTTAGACCACAAAATTCACACATGCTGCCACTTCCTTCATTAAAACTCACCAATGCGGCATGAATTTCATCCTTAAAATCTCCATATCCAATCCTTGAAATTTGAGCAGATTACATCATGTAAAACCTTAGCATACCTCCACATGAATTTCACCCGTGAACTCACGCATATGCAGTCACAAACATAGCGTTGCCAGACCATCAGAATTTCCTATTATTTATAACAGAACCAGACTCCAAATTCATGTACCTACATGCATGGTTTCTAGTAAATCAACATCGTTGAATCATTCTATTTCTCTGTCGCATTCAAACACGAGAACACGCGGCTGCCACTTTCCAAAAAATCATTCCTTCATTAACAGAAAGTATTTCCACCAAAATCATCCAAACACACTCATACCTGAGGCATTGTATCCAGAAAAAATGCATGGTGGTAAACCACCTAATGCACACTCTGGGATGGACACCAAAACAAACAACAATAATATAGCAACAAAAGAAATAGATTATAAACACGAATCATTAAGCCATTAACTGAAGCTTCATCTCATGGCATATTAGTGAACTTATAGGCCAGGTGAGAAAGACCTTAAATCTTAAGAAAAAAAATAAATGATAATAATAAAAAGATGATCTTTACACAGCACACAACGAAACTAGACCAAATCTATATTATTTATCCAGCATGAACAAAGAAGCAGTAGTTGAAAAAAAATGGCAACCAACTTGCAAATGTATCAGACATGAATAAACGACATAAGACCATCTGCTACTCATACCTCGAATTGACAAATAAACATACAAGAACAACATGCAATGAATGAGGAATAGGGTAATAACTAAAATGAATAAGATATCTGCAATAGTCATACCTCAAGGTGCTCCTTTGATTCTACTCCTCCTCTGTTTTGCTTCTTCCTTGTTTTACTTCTCAAAACCCACTTTACCGGAACCTCTTTTTCTACCCAAAAAGATCAGAAAATCTCTTCCCCATGTCAGTCATTTCTTTCTTCCTGTGCTGTCTCTCTTTGCCTTTCTCCCACTCTTGTCTCTCTATTTTCTCCCATTCCAATCTTCTCCTCCTTTTTCTTTTCTTTGCTTTCTCCTTTTTTAAATCTGAATGTTTTTGTTCCTAACCCCTTCCTCTCCCTTTCCAGACTTCACCCTTAAGACTTCCCTTACAGCTTCCCATGTAGCTCCAATTTCCCACAGCCTCTTCGGGAAACACCTCCCCACTTTTCCTTTCTCTCCAAGAAATCCTTTTTCTACTCCTTTTTTCTTTGTTTTAAAAAAACAACTTTTTTCCCCATGCTTCTTGCTGGCTTCCTAAGTATCAATTTAGACTTTTAATTTTTCCATAAAACATTTTTTTTTCTTCTTCTTCTCATGTAGTCCACCGACCCTTTTTTTTTTTTATATATATATAATAAAAAAAAGTAAATAAAGCAATAAAAAAACATAATATAATAATTAAAAAAATGAAAAAAAAATAACACAGTAAAAGCATAATATAAATAAACAATAATGATACTAAGAATAACAAAGATAATGATAAAAAATAATAATAATGATTATAATAATAATAATGATAATGATGATGATAATAATAATAATAATAATAATAATAATAATAATAATAAAAACAACTAAATATACTGGTACTAATAATAATAATATACTTGCAATTTTCTGAAAATAAATAAGTGGATCAATGAACAAATAAAGGAGGAAAAATAAATAAATACCATACGCACATAACAATAATCTAAATATTAAACTAAAACACAAATGAAAAAAAATAAGATAAAATGAAAATAAAAATAGAACATCAAGCTGATACAATTAAACATCGAAAACTCATTTCAGGCAACCCAAATAAAATAATAAAGAAATATCAAGCTGAATACTCACCTAGTCTAAAAAATTCATCAATCAAGAAACTAATCTTAGAGAATTAAGCTTACAAAAATAAAAAATAAAAAAATAATAATAATAAAATTTAAAAAAAAAACCAAGTGACTTGGGTGACCTAAGTGGAAAGTGCCAAGGTGAATTAGGTGGAAACTAAACCAAGGAGGTGTCCAAGTGATAAAAAAAACGTGCTAAGTGACTTAGGAGTGTACCTACCGGGCCAGGTGTATCTAAATGGGCATAGGGTGCAAAAGTGAGCCTAAGGTGGTGCCCAATGGGTCATAAGAGAATTATTGTAAAGTATCAAACGGACACGTAATAGAACATGTGCTAGTAGGACAAAATAGAGGGTCTACAAATACCTTGGAAAGTATCCTCACTGTCATTCATCGATTGGTAAATAAAAGGAAGTAGAGTTCAAGATAGTAGCTACAATGACCGAAAGTCATGTTAAGCCACGACTTATTTTAAATCACCTCAAGCTGGAGAATCCAAGCAACTTGAGTTGTGGGAAACAATGCCAGGCAAAAGCTTAAAGATCATAAAAAGAATGGTCGTTCAGTGATGCAACAACTACTGGTATAGAGAAGATGCAGAAACTAACATGGTGAATGATATATTATTTGCTCATCCAAAATCTATTCACTTGTTGAATGTTTATCCATATGTTTTGATTATGGATAGTACTTACAAGACTAACCGATAATTGATGCCCTTATTTGAAGCCGTTGGGGTTGTGCCGACAGGGAAAATTTTTTCTATTGCATTTGTATTTCTCAAAAATGAGAAAGAGGATAGCTACACATGGGCGCTTAAGCATTTGAAGCTTTTAATTGATTCAAATGATTTCCCAAAAGCTATAGTTAATGATAGGGAATTGGCTTTAATCAATGCATTGAAAAACATATTCCCCAATTCTTATCATATTTTATGCAGATGTCATATCGGGAAAGATGTGGAAAAATATTGTACTAACTTGGTAAAGAATAAGGATATTGGAACTTCTTTTTCTTAAGGACGTTGGCATAAAGTGGTTGAAGCTCAAACCCAACAGGAATATGAGGATCGACTAGGAAAGATGAATGAGGCTTATTCACATATGTCTAGTTTGTTGAAATATGTGCATGAGACATTGCTTGGACCTTTCAAAGAGAGATTTGTTTGTGTATGGACGAATTGTGCATTATATTGGGTCAACTAACAACTAACAGGTATTTTATCTTTTTAATTTGTAATGTTTATTAATTATAAAAAATATGTTTATTGATTAATTTCTATTGTCAATAATAGGGTGGAGAGTGCACATTCAGTGTTAAAGAGCTATTTAGGATCATCCATAGCAAACTTTGACTTGATATGGCCTAAAATTGACTCAATGATAAATTTACAGCTTAAGGAAATTAAAAGAGAGTTGGAAAGGGCTTGAACTATCTCTCTTCATGTTACAGTGTTCCACTTATTTCGGAGGTTGAATGACAATGTTACCCACAAAGCAATCCAATTTCTAGATGAAGAATGTCAACGAGCAGAAAAGGTGCGCAGTGATACCTTAGCTTATGGGTGTTATTTGAGGAAAACACATGGCCTTCCATGTGCGCACAAACTTTTTGCACTTATGCAGGATGGTAAAAGTATTGAGTTGCAAGATATTCACCCCGTTTGGAAAACACTTGATATGGAAGTTGTAAAAGATAGTGCTCCTGATTCTGATGAGGAAAATAAGTTGCTGCAGTCATTATTTGATAGAATGATCCAACAACCTCGTAATGTCAAGAGAAGATATATTGAAGAGTTGGAAAAAATTGTTCACCCTAAGTGGAAAAATCTCGAGGAACCACTTGTACGACAAACTAAAGGTCGACTGAAAAAAAATGCCACGAAGAGGGATCCATCTGCTTGGGAATATGCGGAAAAGAAGTGTACTGGAAAATCATGCCAGAAAAGGTCATCATCAGGATCATTGCATGGTTGTTGACAATCAAGGTCAATATCAAGCCATGTTAGAAAATTCCCATTCATAAATGTAGTTCCAAAATTTGTTGTTCCATTTATTAATGATTACTACAATGTTAAGGTGAATGGAAATTGCGGGTACAAATCAATTGCTTATTTTATCTATTCTAATGAGGATAAATGACCCACTGTGAGAAGAGATTTGTTAAATGAGATGAATCGTGCACAATCTAGTATTGTTTCACTTCAACATTGGGAAGGTGATGCAAATGAATCCAAATGGATGGATGTGACGGATATGGCATGGGTCATTGCCAACACATATAATGCTGCATGTGTTTCTTTTTCTGGGTCGCAAAATTTGACATACTTACCTTTGAACGCAACCAAAGATGTACAAGGTCCTACGAGAGTCATTACTATTGTTTATTTGGATTAGCTCGACACTTCATAGCGGTATAATTCTTTTATTTATTCTTATATTTACACACACGGATACACCCTAATTGTTGATATTGAATTGTTGTGTTTTTTTTACAGGTAAATATGGTTTCAGATTTTCTATTGCCAAGAATTCATCCCAGTTGGTATTCGTATCATGATGTCAATGTATTCAATTGGGATGAGCAATTTAAGTTGAGGTTAGAGGAGTGGTGTAAACAATTTGGAACAACTACAGTAGATTATGTAGACCTTGATTGAGTTCATGATTCAACACATTGAGCAAATATTTAGTTGATTATATTTATTGACTTTTGAACATATGTAGGATTTAAGTCCCACTATGTTTTGACCTTTTTTTAAGCTCTTGATTATATTCTTTGTTTTATGAGTCTTTACTTCGCATACACAAATAATTATTACATTGCTCATATTCTTAATCAATCTCTAGTTATATGCAATATTTTTGTTTGGGTTACAAAAAAAATCATATTGAACGCAATAAAAGATATATTTTTTAAAAAACCATTCCAATTAAATATTGTTTATTTTAAAATTTTAATAATATTTTTTATTTTAAAAAAATTGAGTTATGAATTTCACATTAAAACAATGAATATAATAAAATTATTTTATATAATATACTTTTGGTGAAAAAAATCATTTTATAATTTATTATTTAAAGAAATTATTTTGTTTTAAAATATAAGAAGAATATGAAATACAATTGAGTATGAAAAAAATAAAAGAAATAAAAAGAAACTATCCTCATTACGTGGGGTTGGGTGGGTAGAGATGAAAATAAAGATAAAAATAGAAGAAAAAGAATGCTAAAATGTGGGGTGGTGGTTGGGAAAAAATAAAAAATTAAAAAGGGGTGCAATTGGGACGTAAGATTGGGGAGGAGAGAGGAGAGAGAGGGGGAATGAATAAGGGAGGGTAATTTAGGAATGTAAAATGCTGCATTAGTAAAAATGGTATTACGAATAATAATTGTGATTTATATCTATTCTCAAATAGTTCTAAAAAATGATCAAATGCTAAAATAAATATAAAATTTAATAGAAACTTTAGGATGCTTTTGATAGTTTTCATTTCCAAAAATAATTTTCATTTTTTATTTTTTTTCTTTTCTTGAAAATACATTTAACTAAAAAAAATTGAAAATAATTTTTAGAAATTAAAAATGAGATTTGTAAAATCTTATTTTGAATCTTCACTTTTAAAAAATAATGAAAAAAATATAATTAAAATTTTATATAATGAACACATAATTAAAAGTTTATAGAATATAAGCATCATTATATGAGATATATTATTAAAATGATAATATTTTTATGATATATATTATACCTATTACATGCCACTTTATTTTTATATCTCATTTATTCTTTTTTTAATAAAAATATATCCACTTATAATATATATATATTTTGCTTCTTTTGTCAAAATGATTATTTTCTTCTTGAAATGAATTTAAGCAATGAATTATTATAACAATAACTATCCTTATTTATAAGAACTTCCACGTCAAAAAGTGCATTACCTAATGAAATGGCTTTTATTTCCTTCTTAAGACAAAATAAACTTACCAAATTACCAAAATAATTGATGCACTATACAAGATCATTTCTTCCCCTTTTTATTTTTTATTTTTTATTTTTAAGATGAATGTGCAAATAAAGGAAGAAATAAATGGATAACAAAAATAAATTTTGATTAATTAAAATAATTAGTATTGCAATATTTACCATTATCTAAAACTATGATTCCTTTTCACATTTTCTTCCTATTTTGCTTTTAATCACTATTGGCATTGTTAAGATGAATTTTTCAACTCAAAATTATTTCCACCAATTTTTATTTATTTTTCCCATTCTCTAAGATTCAATTAAAATTTTTTCTTATCGTATGTTTACTTTTTAAAATAAAGTTTTTCAAAATTTTTCAGAAAATAAAGGTATTATTGTTAAAAGTAATTTGCTTTCAAATTTTAAGTGATTTGTTTTTCTACTTTTTCATAATTTATTATAAACTTTTTATTGAATAGAAAAATTTAAAATATTTGACTTTTTTTTTAAGAAAAAAATTACATGTTATATTTTTTACTTTTTAATGCTTAATAAAAATAAAATATTATTAAAAAAACAACTTAATACTTAACACTATTAAGTATTACCATTTAGAATTAAGTAAAAAAAAAACAAGTACCACCTAATTACATTGAATTCTTAACTTAATATATTTGATTCTTAGCTACGACTAATATCTTTAGTTCAGAGAAGAGGAGATCAATTGAATGAAGCCACGATGAAATATGAAGACATGAAACTTTTTTTTATTTATTTATAAAATCATATTTTTATCTTAAACTTTTTTTTTTTTTCATTTTAAATACGAATCATTTGACCAACTTATAATACAAGTCCAAATTATAGGTGCAAAAAAATTCAAATTGATTCACTTTTAAAATAAGTATTTTTACCAATGGCCTACTATCATTTTTATTTTTTCTTAATAATCATAAGCTAATTTCATGACAGGTTTTTATAATTATTTATATAATGTTAAATGTGAGATGTTAATCTTTTTTTAAATCCACGTAATTATAATTATTCTTCTAAAATTTTTATTTGTCTTTTAGAGTTTCTTAATTAGCATATTGTGTGTACCATTCCATATTAATCACGGATATCGAGACTAATGCAACTCAGGACTTGCTAAGTCAATACCACGATTGTGAACCATGATCAAGATTAGCGAAGAATTACATACTTGGACGGTAAGAGTCTGGAGCAAAGGATTATCGAAAGCAGGTTGCTTGTTGATGTCTACGCAATCGAAAATGTCATTGTTTAGTGTCTGCAAAATGAGTGGGAAAAGTAGTCAAAACCACAAACCCTTGTTAGCTCTTCTACTCCACCTATAAAAATAAACCGAACCAATTCCCAAAACATGGCCAGTAGGGCACTCAAAAAAAGGAAAAAATCTTTAATCAACTTAGAGATTGAAACAGAAAGATTATGATGAAGAGAAAGAAGATCCCATGCCTTGATGCTCTTGACTGAGGCTTGTTTAGACGCCTCACTTCTCTTTCCAGTTCCAAATCTTCTTTAGATGGAACACTTCTTCGGAACACTTCTTCTTCCTCCTTCAACTTCATCACTGACTGCTAAAAAAAAAAAAGAGCCAAACCCACTACTAGCAACCTCATCTTCAAACCCAAGCTCCCCCAACAGAACACGAACGTTAATAAATCACTTCGTTTTATCTATCTCCATATTTGGTAAGTTAATTTATTTCTTACTAAGAAGAGAAAGGATGAATAGTTTTATTGGGTAATTCACTTTTTGACATGGAAGTTCTTATAAATAAGGATGGTCATGATTTTAATAATTGATTGTTTAAATTCATTTCACGAAGAAAATAGTAAAAATGCAAACTGACTTTGATATGAAAAAATAGTAATTCAGATCATTTGGCAAAAGAAGAATTAGGAGGTAAGTAATTAAGGTTGGTGGATTATTCATTTTTTATTTAAAGAAAGCTATAATAATTTTGTTGGGGAATATAGTTTTAACTTGTGGGTGATATTAATAAATAGATTTCCACTCAAATGTTTAGGAGTAATAAATTTAAAAATATTGGAAAAAAAATTCAAGATTTATATTATAGATGTTAAGACAATTTCTACTAATCGTCACATTTTTTAAGAGTTTGACAATGTAGCAATGAAAACAATAAGATATTTGTACAAGAAGGTATTGTGAATTTTATAAAGAAGACAATAATAAATATCTTAATGCTCTTGATTAATGGAAATATTAATGGGAGTAGATTTTTATTCTTTGGTCGTGCATCTCCTTTATTATTTTAATTCTTAATCATAAAGTTCTCTATTATGTCATCTTTATTTTTTCTCTTAATATATCCTCTCAAGTTAAAGTGATAATGAATATAGATATCTACATTTTCTTGAAACATGGTGAAAACATCTTTAGACAAAGATATAAAAAATATCAAATTATTCTTTAATTTTTTTTATAAGTCATTACCGAATTGACAAACTTTATCTTGATTTAAAATTAGATTTTGATTGTGGCAAAATTTAAAGTCCCTAAAATATTCTTCAAGATGTCATGATTTTTTTTTTTTTAGTCATCATACTTTTCAACTATAATAAAGAGCCATTATTGTTTAAAAGAAGTTTATACCTCATATGTTGTGTTAACATCAAAGATCATACTGGAAACGTCTTTTTTCATGGTTTTGAGAACTCATGAAGTAACAAATTTGTTATTGTTGATCCATAAGTGGGATTGCATAATAAAGATTTTGCTTCCTCATCAATCTTTATTTCTTCAGCAGGTTTTCCTCTACTTAAAAGATGGTGTAGAACATTGATGGCCCGGACTAAGGAAATGATTTGATTTTGTTATAGTAAAAATATTGTGGTGTTTAGCTTAATTGAAATCAATCTAAAATGCTAATGGAAGGATCCTAAGAAGGACTTCTGTTTTTTTTTTTCCAAAAAATAAGACATGTTTTGTATAGATAGGTCAAATCTTTTATGACATTCGACCACTTTTGAAGGCTCGAGTTCCCCCCTCATTTTGTATTAATATATTAATTTCTCTTCATTTATGAAAATAAAGATAGATATTGATTCTTATCATTATGTATTATGCATCTTTCAATTCCATGTCCATACCATTCAATGTCGTGTTATCTTTCATTATAAAGTACTTTGATTTTTTTTTTCCTTCGTTATTATTTTTTAAATTCCACCCTAAGGAAATTATACAAGGAAAAGTTAAAAACGATCCATTATCTAAGAATCATTTTAAAAATTTTCTTTCTTGTTGTTGTTAACTTGCAATACGTTTACTTGTATTCAATTTCTAATGATTTTTTCTAAATTTCTTAAACATTTTTGAAAAAGAAGGCAACTGAGTTAATACATTGGATTCTTAATTCCCACTGATTTCTTTGGTCCAAAGAGAAAGGGGATGAATTGAATGAACCCATGATGAAATATGATGACAAGAAACTTTATTTTTATAAAATTACATTATTTTGAAAGCAAAGTTTCCTTTCTAAAGTTTAAAATTATAAAAGCAGATTTAGGCTATCTTGCTTTGATTACAACTAGTATTAATTTTGTCTTAAAGGTTGTTGAACTAACTGCCAATCTAATCTCACCAGCCAAGTTAGCATAATGCATGCACCTTACCCATCCACATTTCCATTAAATAATTACTTTACTACAATCCATTCACAAAAATCCATTTGGATAAAGAGTTAGACTAGAAATGCTTTTTGTTTAACTTTTTCCCCCTACAATAAAGAGTTACATGTATATTGGAAACTTATTTTTGAAAGTATGATTTCCATTCCCAAGATATTAATAAATCAATCGCAATAAAGGATACTAAAAATGTCACCAATGTATTAAAAAAAGTTTAAAATGTGATAAAGTATAATGGGCATGGATTACTTCAAGAGGATAAATCCACTTTATCAAATGATTAATAATAATACTTTATATTATATCATATTGACTTTTCTTTTTACAACATACTATTTTCTTATCTATTTTTATTAAAATTGAATAAAAACTCTATTTATATATATATATATATACATGGAGAGAAAATTAATAAAAATATTAACCTTAAAAAGGCTAAAATAAAAAATAAATAACAATAATAATAAAGAGAATGGATTAAGCTTTCAAAGTTACTTAGAGAAATGAAATTAAAATAATAAATCCATGAAAAATACAAAAAAAAAAGGGTACAGATTAAGCCTTAAAATATATTTAGAAAAATAAAATTATTACAATGAATTTATGATAAATAAAAAACAAGATTAAGTGAAGAAATAAAATTAAAATAAGGAATTCATGAAAAATACAAAAAATAAGGGAAGATTGGGCCCTAAAATTTATTTAGAACAATAACATGACGAAAATGAATTCATGATAGATAATTCACGAAATATACAAAAAGTAAGGGAAGACTGGGCCTTAAAATTTATTTAGAAAAATAAAATTACAACAATGAATTCATGATAAATAAAAAATAAAATTAAACAAAAATACAGGAAAGGAAGATAAGTATAAAGAAATGATACATTTTAAAGACTAAAATTTTATGTAGTTTTAGTTTTAAAATTTACTTTTTAATTCTAATATTTTTTTTCCCCACAAAATAATCTCTTTTATATATATTTTTTTCCTACATCTAACTCTTTATCCAAATGGATTTTTGTGAATGGAAAACTAAAATGAGCCTCCATAAAAAATCAATAGCAGTGGAGTTACAGAGCCCCTTGCAGATGAAGACAAGTGAATCTTAATCACAATGGCGGATGGGATTCCCAAGGAAAGTTAAAGATACTTTTTGCAAGAGAATTTGATTAATTAATCAGTAAAATAATAATTAGGTTCTTAATGATTGATGCCTTTGGCCTCCCCTCCATGGCATCTTCAATGTAATACAAGTTTGCCACCAAAGCCATGAAGTCATCACCTTCTTCCTCTTCCTCTATAAATAAAAGCAAAAGCTTTCTTAACAACAATCCGAACTCAGTCTACTGAAAACTCGAGTGTAAACACCCCACAAGGCCCTTCACTCAAAATGAAGAAAGTAGAGCTCGTGTTTGTTCCTTCCCCTGGGGTTGGTCATCTTGCAGCAACTTTGGAGATGGCAAAGCTCATTGCTAATAGAGATGATCGACTATCAGTCACAATCTTTATCATGAAGCTCCCATTTGAGTCGGAGGACAGTAAAACGACTGAATCAGTGGCTTCTTCGATTCGTTTTATCACCCTCCCTCGTATAGAGATCAGTTCCAGTTCATCGACGTCACCGGCCAACTTCTTCACTGATGTTGTCAAAGCTTATACACCCCTTGCGAGAGAAGCTGTCCATGAGCTCATGACTCGCTCTGGCTCTGTTCGGCTTGCTGGGTTCGTCATCGATATGTTTTGCACCTCCATGATTGATGTGGCCAATGAGTTTGGGGTTCCTTCCTATCTCTTCTTCACTTCTAGTGCTGCCTTTCTTGGTTTTGTGCTGCATCTTCAATCCCTCCATGATCACCACAACTTGGAAATCACTGAGTTCAAGGACTCAGATGCTGAGTTGGAAGTTCCGAGTTTTGTCCACTCAGTTCCTGGTAAGGTTTTCCCTTCTGTGGTGTTTGATAAGGAAGGTGATGAAATTCCCATCCTCCTCCACCACACTCAAAGGTTTAGAGAAACCAAGGGTATTATTGTAAACACATTTGTGGAGCTGGAATCGCATGCCATCAACTCATTTTCTGGTGATACATCCCCTCCAATTTACCCTATAGGACCCATACTTAACACTGAAGTCGAGTCTAGTGAGGTCCAACAGCAAGCTATTGAGATCATGAATTGGCTTAATGATCAACCTCCATCATCTGTGGTGTTCTTGTGTTTTGGGAGCATGGGAAGCTTCAATGGTGAACAGGTTAGAGAGATAGCACATGGGCTTGAGGGTAGTGGGTGTCGATTTTTATGGTCATTACGTCAACCTCCTCCAAAGGGCAAGATGGAATATCCCATTGAATATGGGAATAAAGAGGAAGTTTTACCTGAAGGGTTTTTAGATCGAACGACTAAGATTGGCAAAGTAATTGGTTGGGCTCCACAGGTAGCTGTCCTAGCCCATCCAGCAGTGGGAGGATTTGTATCTCATTGTGGGTGGAATTCTACTCTAGAGAGCTTATGGTATGGGGTTCCAACCGCTACATGGCCAATGTATGCAGAACAACAACTCAATGCGTTTCAGATGGTGAAGGATCTAGAATTGGCAGTGGAGATTAAAATAGATTATGATAAGGACAAAGGTTATATTGTGAGCAGTCAAGACATTGAGAAGGGACTAAGGCAGCTAATGGATGCAGATAGTGAGGTGAGGAAGAAAAGGCAGAAAATGCAAGAGAAGAGTAGGAAAGCCATGATGGATGGTGGATCTTCGTACTCCTACTTGGGATATTTTATTGAAGACATGATGACTAATGTTCCATGAAAGAAAAAAAGTGGTTTTTAGTGGATCAATTATTATATAGTGATGTGAACAAGAAAGCTTAATTAAAGTGTTAGTTCATGTAATATGCTTTACTTGAATGTCCACCCAAATATTGATTATTTGGAAGTTGCAAATTTACGTGTTATCTTTGGGCATATGAAGGCATTATTATGCATATAGAATTTAATAGTGTAAGATTTAGTTCATAGTGTTAAATGAAAGTTTCGTTAATCTTGATTTTGATGATTATCAAATAAAGTTTAAAATTAATGATTTTATTTCAAGTACAAAGAAGTAAAAAGATTTTCAATAAGACAATTAAAAAGATATATTAAGGTAAAAGGAAATTAAAAAGAAAACCTTAGAGATATGGTATTCCAAGTTAATTTTTCAAAAATTCTTTTGTAAGATTGTTAGTATACTAGGTTCACATTACATTATATTTTTATTTAAGTATTATTTTTAATTATAGAATGATTAAAAATAAACGGCAGACATAAAATTATTTTTAAATATATTAAAAATAAGTTAAAAATATTTTACGTTTCAAAATGAACTTTTTCTCTATAATATATTAGAAAATATTTTCAAAATTTGTTTAAATTTTTTTTTTAGAATTGTTTTCGAAAGTAGCAATCAAACCAACCCTTAATTTTTTTAAATAGTTTTAAAAATTGTTATCCTCGTCCTTACAGTATAAGTTTAACAAAAATTCTTGTACTTCATATAAAAGTTATTATCATTTTTTATTTTAAAAAACAAATATTAACATCCGTTTCAATTGTTAAAAACTGATGTTAATTAACATTATCTTTATCAAAGAGGTGGTGGCATGGTCCATGGGTCATCCACCTTATCCATTAACTTAGTTAAATGTCTTTTCATTAGGAAGGGGGGATGAACCCAGCCTTTTGTTTTCATTTGAAAAGGAAGCATATCAGGCGTAGATTTTATTTTATATTTTTACTGGTAATATTTTTTAAATTTAAAAATTAATTTTTAAGTACTAGATTATTGAAATTTTAAAGAAGAATATTCTGATTAATAGTTGCCATAATATTTCCAACTCCACCATAGCCATCCATATTTTACTAAATCATGATCGGATTGTTCTAACAAATGACCTTGCCACCAAATTCATTTTTAAATGTGCCATCTTTTTTAATGAATCTTCCAGCGACCTCCATCTGCTCAGAAAACAGACGTTCATGATGGAGAAGGCGGAGTTGGTGTTCGTCCCATCGCCTGCGATTGGCCACGTTGTAGCCTCAATTGAGATTGCAAAGCTCCTGACTCGTCAAGATGACCGAATCTCGGTCACTGTCCTCATCATGAAGTTTCCCTGGATTTCAAATATAGCAGCTAAGTTGAATCACTGGCTGCTTCCATCTCCGGGTTGCCCATATGCTTCGTTAATCTTCCTGGTGTTGAAGTCAGTTTGGAAGCATCGTCTTCCGCCAACTTCTTCGCTGACTTGGTTCGGGCCCATGCGCTGCTCGTGAGAGACGCTGTAGCCAAGCGACAGAACTCTGGCTCGGTTCGACTCGCAGGGTTGGTGATTGATATGTTTTGCACCCCCATGATTCATGTGGCCAATGAGTTTGGCCTTCCTTCGTATATCTACTTCACTTCCAGTTCCGCGTTTCTGGGTTTCCTGCTCCATCTTCAATCTCTTCATGATGATGAGAGCGTTGATGTTGCTGAGTTCAAAGGCTCGGATGCTGATCAGTTGGAGGTGTTGGAAAAATTTAAACCACAAACAGGATCTCATGAAAGACATTAAAGCATGCAATAAAAATTCAGAATTAAGAAAAGCTGACCTCGATTGATTTCATAGAAAACCATTCCTATGTTCTTCTGGTATTCAAGGATGCACTCAATTCATGAAGGAGAGAAACCCCGGGTTCAATTGACTCTTCCCTTCCTACACCCAAAAATTGTGTGTGCTCTGAAGAGATCGTTCGTGCAGTACATTCTCTTCTTCAATCCCAAAGAGAAAAACATAACAAAATAGGATAGTCACCCTGCCTTTTTTCCTTATATATATATATATATATATATATATTACACATATTACACATACACAGTTTGGACCATTTGACTTAATGTGCCAGTTAAGTGAATTAGGGTGAACCCATAGAAATCAAGCAATAAGGTGTCCAGCCTCATTATGGACCACAATGCAAGAATTGAATTAACACTGATTTATGACATTATCAAATTGATTATGTAAGTCTACACATAAAAATTCTAACAATTCTCCCACTTAGACTACATAATCAAACATCACAACATATACAAAATCATAAATCAATGTCCCATAGAATCTCATTAAAACAAAAACAAAAGCAATCATATATGTTTCATTGCTTGATTCACAGGGAAATATACAATAATAGCAATCCTTCCAACAATAGAATAATATTACAATACCATAAGTGTCTCCCACTAACTTAATACAACCTAGGCTTCCAATAACCTCATTTGAGATACATGTTCCTGAAACACAACTATGAGTAAGCCTTTTATTAGTGGATCCGCCAACATACTTTTTGTGGACATGTGCTCAATATAAGTAAGAGACTCTGCTACTTTCTCTTTAACAAAATAGAACTTTACATCAATATGTTTGGAGCGAGAAATACTCCTAATGTTCTTAGAGAAAGGAACAGTTGCAGAATTATCACAAAATAATTTCAGCGGTCTAGAAATGGAGTCAACAACTCCTAAGCTAAAATAAAATTTCGCATCCACATAGCATGACAACAAGCCTCATAACATGCCACATACTCTGCCTCCATAGTTGAGGATGTTGTAAGTGTCTGCTTGACACTTTTCTAAGATACAACTCCTCCTGCCATCATAAAAATATAGCTCGTAGTGGATTTCTTATCATATATGCAGCTAGCAAAATCAACATCACAAAACCCAACCACATCAAGTATGTTGGTGCACCGATATGTCAACATTAAGTCCTTAGTTCCTTGCAAATACCTAAGGACTTTCTTATCAGCTTTCCAATGTTGACTCCCAGGATTACTCAAGTACCTTCCTAACATGCCCACAACAAAAGCAATATCAAGGCGTGTGCATACTTGAGCATGCATAAGGCTGCCAGCCGCAGATGAATAAGGAATGGTTCTCATTTCCTCTCTCTCATCATCATTTTGAGGACACTGAGCCTTTGAAAACTTATCACCCTTCACAATTGGCGCTCTAGTAGAACTACACTTGTGCATATTGAACCTCTTCAATATCTTCTCAATATAGGTTGTTTGAGACAATTTAAGCACCCCATTAGCCCTATCACGAAGAATCTTTATGCCCAAAACATAAGAAGCCTCACCAAGATCCTTCATGTCAAAATGGGTTGACAACATGTGCTTTGTCTCAATCAACAAGTCAGAATCATTTGATGAGAGTAGTATATCATCAACATATAAAACAAGAAATATGTAACTACTCCCATTGACCCTCAAATATATGCATTTGTCAACTGTATTCTCTTTAAAACCATTTTGGGTGATAATCCTATCAAACTTCAGATACCATTGCCTCGAAGCCTGTTTAAGACCATAAATTGACTTATTGAGCTTGCAAACTAAGCGTTGCTTTCCAACTTCTGTAAAACTAGTAGGCTGCTCCATATACACGTCCTCATCTAGATCACCATTCAAGAAAGCTGTCTTGACATCCATCTGATGTAGCTCCAAATCAAAATGAGCTACTATGGCCATAATCACTCTAAAAGAGTCCTTGGTCGACACAAGTGGGAAGGTTTCTTTAAAATCAATCCCTTCTCTTTGACTATAACCTTTAACCACAAATCTAGCTTTATGTTTCTTTATTCGCCCGCTAGAATTACATTTGGTCTTAAAGACCTACTTGCACCCAACTGGTTTATAACCATGTGGCAAGTTAACCAAATCCCAAACTCCATTCATATACATAGAATTCATTTCATCATCCATGGCTTCTTTCCAAGAAGTGAATTGAGGACAATGAATTGCTTCTTGATAAGTGACTGGATCAGAAGCATTATAACCATCATACTCATGCTCCTGCAAATAAATCATGTAGTCATTTGAAATAGCCGGCCTACAAACCCTCTATGATCTTCTCAAAGGAATCCCATCAACAATAGTATCATCAACAGGAATGCCAGGTTCCACTTGATCACCACGCTCTCCTTGATTTGTGGCTGACTGTTGGACAATAGGAACATCCACATTTGGAACATGAGATGTAAGAAAAGGAATCACAACACGCTATTCTTCAAAAAGTATCTTACGAGGCACAAAATTTGGATCAACATTAACTTCATCCTCAAAGTATACAACCCTATCTGACTCAATGATCCTGGTGGTATGAGATGAACAATAAAATCTGGAGCCCCTTGATCCAATGCAATAACCAATAAAGAAACCATTGATGGTTTTAGGATCAAGTTTCTTTGACTGTGGGTTATATGGCCTAACCTTAGCCTTACATCCCCAAACGTGGAAATGATGAAGGCTCGGTTTCTTCCTTAACCATAGCTCATAAGGTGTCTTA
Source organism: Vitis vinifera (assembly GCF_030704535.1). Taxonomy (NCBI): domain Eukaryota; kingdom Viridiplantae; phylum Streptophyta; class Magnoliopsida; order Vitales; family Vitaceae; genus Vitis; species Vitis vinifera. The sequence goes on along the minus strand of NC_081816.1, from coordinate 17,623,015 downwards.
GGCACAGACTTACTGGGCACTTGATTCAAAATATATGCCGCAGTCTTTAAGGCTTCACCCCACAAAAATTATGGCAAGAAGGAATTAGACAACATGCACCTCACCATATCCAACAATGTGCGATTCCTCATTTCTACAACCCCATTCTGTTAAGGAGTGCCTGGCATTGTATATCTAGCATCAATGCTGCATTCCAACAGAAACTTAGCGAATGGTCTAGGATTTCGTCTAGTCTCATCATATCTCCCATAATACTCACCACCTCTATCAGACTTCACAACTTTAATGGGCTTTCCCAACTGCAACTCCACCTTAGCCTTAAAGGCCTTAAACACATTTAAGGAGTCAGATTTCTCATGGATTAGTTCAACATAACCATATCTAGAGAAATCATCAATAAAAGCGATGAAATATTTATAACCCCCTAAAGCAGTTGGTGTCAAAGGACCACATATATCTGTGTGGATCAAGTCTAAAGTGCTTCCACACCTATCAATCTTCTTTTTTATGGTCTTAGCTGTCATCTTCCCCTTTAAGCAAACAACACAAGTCTCGAAGTCTGAGAAATCAAGATTAGAAAGCATACCATCTCTAACCAATCTTTCTAATCTTTGCCTAGAAATATGACCTAGGCATTTGTGCAATAACATGGAAGAACTCAAATTCATTCTAGCACGCTTGCAACCAACAACAGAATTAACAGAAGATGAATCACACAAAGGACCATGATGTAAACTGAGACTATAAAGATTTCCAAACAAAACACCATTGCCAATTAAAACAGAGCTGCTAAAAATATCCACTTTTCCACCTCCAAAGTGGAAAGAGTAACCATGTCTAGCCAAAACGGATACAAAAATCAAATTCCTCCTAAGTGAGGGTATGTAAGCAACATCTTGTAACAATAAAAAGCTTTCGGTGGCCAATCTTAGCTTTATCATGCCAAAAAAAATTCTATTTTCACTTTGCTTCCATCATCCATATACACAAATTCTTCATGCTTTGACGACCTCCTTTTCTTTGTCATATCCTACAAAGAATTAGTAACATGAATAGTGGCACCAGTATCTAACCACCAAGAATTGGCATGAACATCAACAATATTAGTCTCAATCATGTTTGCATTCAAATCAACCACAACCACAATTTTACCTTTCTTCTTCTTCTCTAGCCAATTTTTAAACTTGAAGCAATCAACCCACTTATGCCCAACCTTGTGGCAAAAGTTGCACTTCCACTTGAATTTCTCATTCTTTGTAGCATTAGATGAAGCAGATCCACTAGGGGCTCCTTGACTTGAATTCCTTCTCCTCCTGAATTGCTTAGAGCCTTTAGAATTCTTGTGTGGAGGTTTTTTCTTCATATTGTTCCATTGGTCAGTAACAAGAGCAATGAAGTGAGTCTCATTTTTCTTCAGTGAGACTTCATGTTGTACCACAATAGACATCAACTCCTCCAAAGTCCATTCTTCCTTCAAGGCATTATAGGTCAACTTCACTACATCAAAGGAAGCAAGAAGAGACTCAAGTATCAGCCATTTCAGGAATTTCTCATTCAACTCCACTTTCATCTCATTTAGCTTGTTGAAGTAGTGCTTTAGCTTGATGATGTGATCTCTAATACCTCCTACTCCATCATACATAGTGGTTGTGAGAAGCTTCAAGTAAGTTGTCATTTGTCCCTTATCAGTCTTGGTGTAATTGACCTTCACATATTCCAAAAAATCTTTGGCCTTTTCCGTCTTTGGCACACATTCTTTAATGGACTTATCCATAGTGTATTTCATCACCATCAAACAACTCCTATTGGAGTGCTCCCATTTCTCATAGAAGGATCTTTCATTTGTAGAGCTCATATCAGTGGGTTTATTTGGCTCATCAACTCTTAAAGCCAAGTTCAGATTTTGCAAAGTCATATGTACGTTGAAAGACTCAAATCATTCCTCAAATTTGTTTCCAGCAAGAGGCTTGATGGCAGACAATTGCAGAGTGATACCAGGATTGCTAGTAGTTAGAAAATAGAAAAATTAAACAATATGCATGTTACTACAAAATCATGCTATTTGCTAGTTTCTAGAATTTCTCAATTTACCAATAGCTTGGAATTTTGAAAATTCCATAGTGGTAAGGACAACTAATTAAATATCACAGAAAATTAGTACAGTTCATAATATATAATTAATTTTCTTCACCAATCTAAGCATCCTACCAAGTATTATAATCATCGATAGGACAATTACAATAGCCGTATGGACCTTAGTAATCACAATAATAAAACAATAAAAAATATGGGAGATTAAATATCTCAACAAAGACAATTTGACACATATAGGATCACTATTGTCATGATGAATTCAAAATATCTCAATTTGCACAACTTGACACACTTAGAATTGCATAGGTGATTACACAAGTGTTCTTCAATGTCATAATAAATTGAGATATTCAACAAAATAGCTTAGGGCAACATTATTGGTATAACACAAAAATTATACCCAAAAGAACAATAATAATAATAATAATTGTCCCAATAAATCCAAATTTAATAAATGTATAATAATTCCAACATATGCATTAATTCCAAGAATGCTAAGACAAAAAAAAAATTGTTTTTTTTAATGATGTCATGATGATGTCATCGTCTTTTCCACGGGCTGAACAAACTTGGTTTGGGCTGAATAGATCTGGAGAAGAAAAAAAAAATTCGGCCAAAAATTATGCAATTTTCGATGCAAACAACCGGTTTTCCATTCTCAAACATTAATCCATCAATCTTGACCAAAAAATTGCACAAAAACGCATAAACGAAGAACCATAAGAAACCCTAACTTTCGAAATCCCATCAATTGAGTTCCAAAAAAACCAAAAAAATGATGGGTTTTCCTCCAAAAGGTGTTTTCTACAAGTCTCCAACATCAATTTGGCTTAAAAACGGAGAATTAACACCAAATAAAAAATGCCCAAAATTGGATTCCAAAACAAAATGAAAACTCTAAATAATCCAGATAAAAATGCAGCTTAAATGTCATCCATGGTAGCTTTGATACCAATTGTTGGAAAAATTTAAACCACAAACAGGATCTCATGAAAGACATTAAAACATGCAATAAAAATTCGGAATTAAGAAAAACTGACCTTGATTGATTCCATAGAAAGCCATTCATGTGTTCTTCTTCTAGTGTTCAAGGATGCGCTCAATTCATGAAGGAGAGAAACCCTGGGTTCAATTGGCTCTTCCCTTCCTACACCCAAAAACTGTGTGTACTCTGAAGAGATCGTTCGTGCAGTACGTTTTTTCTTCAGTCCCAAAGAGAGAAACAGAATAAAATCGGATAGCCACCCTGCCTTTTTCCCTTATATATATATATATATATATATATATATTTTTCCCTTATATATATATAAATATATATATTACACATATCACACATATAGTTTGAACCACTTGACTTAATGGGCTAATCAAGTGAATTAGGATGAGCCCATAGAAATCAAGCAATAAGGTGTCCAACCCCATACTAGACCACAATGCAAAAATTAAATTAACACTAATTTATGACATTATCAAATTGATTATGTAAGTCCACACATAAAAATTCCAACAGGAGGTTCCGAGTTTTGTGAACTCGGTTCCTGCTGGAGTCTTCCCTTCTGTGGTATTAGATAAGGAAAGTGGTAGGACCGATGTGTTTCTCTACCATGTAAGAAGGTTCATACAAGTCAAGGGTATTGTGGTAAATACATTCATGGAGCTCGAATCTCGAGCGGTCAACTCATTTTGTAGTGTTGCAGTCCCTCTGGTATGCCCGGTGGGGCCGATTCTTAATGCTCAATTCGGGTCGGGTGGGGTCAACAAGATGCTAATGCTATGATTAATTGGCTTGATGATGATGTCTCCTTTTATCTGTGGTGTTTTTTGTGATTTGGGAGTCAGGGAAGCTTTGGTCTTTGCTTTGGGAGTGAAGGAAAGCTTTGGTCTTGACCAAACGCTGTATTTCTCTGCTGCTGAAAGAGATCGAACCCCTCATCAAAAAGGTGCATATGCGTCTGGATACCATAAGGCAAGTTTACGCTTTGATAAATAAATAAATAAATAAATAAATAAATATATATATATATATATATATATAATTAAATGAAAAAATTTTATTTAATAAATTAGTAAAAATATAAAAATTATTATGATAATTTTTTATAGTATTTTTAATATTAAAAAATCATACATTTATCATAATTTATTTTATATCATTTAATACACTTGAATTAAATGTATCATAATTTTAATATTAAATATATTTTAAAATTAGGCATATTATAATCAAATATCATAATATTATTATCAAATAGTATTTGATATAATTTAATAATCAATTGTACACTTATATATATATATATCAATTTCTTCAACAAAACAATTTTAAAAAAATCTATTATACTTCTAATTTCATTTTTAAGAATTTTCTTTTAATTTTTTTAAATTTTATAAATTTTGATCAATTTTCAATCAACCGACTTTTTTTGTTAAAATATTCTCTGATATATCTTCAGTATATTCGTAAAATCGAAGTACCGATATATCCGTGATTACCGAGATTTTTATCCTTAATATTGACTAAGTTAAAGAGATTGCATATGGGCTTGAACGGAGTGGGCATAGGTTCTTATGGTCTCTTCGGAACCTCCACCAAAAGGTAAGATGGATTTTCCTAGTGATTATGTAAATTTTGATGAAGTTCTATCGGAAGGGTTCTTGGATCGGATGGCTAGGATCGGAAAGGTGATTGGAAGGGCTCCACAAATGGCCATCCTAGCCCATCCTGCAATTGGAGGATTTGTATCTCATTGTGGGTGGAATTCCATCTTAGAGAGCCTATGGTATGGAGTTCCAACAGCTGCGGTCAATGTATGCAGACCAACAACTTAATGCTTTCCAAATTGTGTGAGATTTAGGATTAGTAGAAGATATTAAATTGGATTATCATGATATTTGATTGTTATATTGTAAGTGCACAAGAGATAGAGGGATGCCTTAAAACAAAACTCAGAGCAAAATAAGGGGACTCAAGATGCAACCGCTGATATACTAACCTTGATAACAAAGGGGTATGCCCCAGTATGACGTCCAGGGATTGCCAACAAATGACTCGAAGAAGCCAGAAATCAAACACCTTCATCATGACAAAAGAAAGGGGTATGCCCCGGTATAACACCAGAAAATGCCGATAAATGACAAGCGAGAAATCACAATCACCATTAACAAATGGAAAGAAGGGGGTATGTCCCTGTAGGACAAACTCACAAATGTGACCAAGGGTGAAAGGAAGGAGTTATGCCACAGTCTAAGATATCAATATCATGTCAGAATCCCATAACCCCACATATGGTTAAAGTCAGAGAGTTGAAAATATCACAATCATCCATTTCTAAGGAAAAAAACCCTCAACTCTAATCCACAACATCCAATATCCACAAAAACTGATAGGGGATATGCCCCAGTGTGTACATCTGAAACTCAAATATCTTAATGAAAACTCTAGAATACATCACTGAAGACCCACTCATTTGAACTAACGAACAAGACAATGAATGGGGTATGCACCCCTACTGGGTTGATGAATACCGTGAATCTGATCTCGGGTCAGACCCCAGAAGTACTCTGCTATATGAAGAAACTGAGCTGAATGCGGGGCTTACTCAAACTTTGATGTTCATAACATTGCTAGGCGAAACGGAATGCCTGCATACATGTATAAAGAGCCAAAGCCAGCATGCAAGGATGGGAGCATGCCCTAGTATAAACGTGTCAAAACATCAGGCAAAGGTGCCCTCAACGGTCCCAACTCTCTGTATCATCTATCTCTGATCATGGACCTGAGGCAAGTAAACTGAATGGAAAGACAATATGTGACCCTCGATATTCCCCGAAGTAATGGAGACCTGTCAACATCCCATACTCAATCAGTAGACGAAGCCTGTCCGAATGAATAGCATCGAAGCAAACACGAGATCTCATGGCCTCAGGGTGGTCTTATGACTCGGACCGTAATGTAGGCCAGGGGTAAAAGGTGAATGAAACGATGGGAAACAAAGGCCCAAATCTCCCAATAGATAATGCCAAACCCCTGTGTGCGCAATGTCAAATATCGCAGAACCATGTGAGCAAGGTGACTCAACCCTACATCCAAATAAAAAACAAACAATAGGTGATACGCACCAAAGAACTCATCGTTCATGAAGTGAAACGACGGTCAACGAGGATAGAAGCAGACGAAAAGGGATAAGATGAATGATGAATGGGTATAGAAGAAAATGGAGAAACCAACTGGGATACAAATATAGCAATATGTGACAACGACGAACAACTCATCCTAAGAACGCCAAATCAAAGTAAGTCACTATATGATGTGAATGGTGATGTAGACAATGATCCAAGGGCCTAGTGCCAAGGAAACCCAAACCTCACTCCCAATGTGTCGCCCAGATCCATGGTGAGAAGGATCGTACAATGCTCTCATCCGACTCTTAAAGGAAAAAGAAATCTCTCAAACCCAAAACCACTTCTGATGATCCCAAGTATATCAACGAATACCAAACAAGCACAATTTTTTCCTTTTTTCATTTTTATTTTATTTTATTTTATTTTTTCCTTTTTTTTTTTAGCCGAATTCCATACTATCACAATCCAAAAAAAATAATCCCAAACCTCCAATCTTGACCGGCCCCTTCAACCTAAGAATCCTGGATCAAAGCCTACAGGCGAAACGAAGGGTGTGACAAACCTGACTGGTAGCTCTAGGACGAGAGCGCATCATCATCACACAAGGGAAAACAGAAGCGAAGTGAATAGAGATGATAGAAACTGGACTAACAGGTAGACGGTGTGAAGATGCAAAATGGAGACGAAAAGAAACAGGCAATAATGCAAGAAAGAACAAACGAAGAATGACACCATGCCCACAATGCTCATAGATCCAATCAATAAATACAAAGCGCACAAAGGTAGGCCCCCAACCTAGGTCAGAAAAGGTATGCAAGGCTGAATGAAAGAAAATGTCATAATAAACCACGTGAGGCTCAAAGGGTTAGCAATAGTATATATCAATGTATGGGTGTGCAATAGGGAATATGGCTACTCGAAGTGATGGCCACCCATCCTCTAACCATGATCTCATGCATAAAACTTCTTCAGCTGATCCACATTAACTGGCTCTTTGAATTGATTTCCGTCTAGGTCTATCAACCAGGCAACTCCCTCTCGAGTCAGATCTCGGATGACATAAGGCCCGCTCCAACTCGGTCTAAACTTGCCTCTCGGGTCGCTGATCAATCCCCTAAGGACTTTCAAGACTAGGTCACCTCTCTAGAATTTCCTAGGCTTGACCTTCTTTCTGAATGCACGGGTCATCTTCCTCTGATAGGCCTGAACATGATCTACCGCCCTCAATCTCTTCTCATCCAACAGGCTAATCTGATCATAACGAGACTGGGTCCACTCGGCCTCAGATATATGCTACTCTAGTGCTACTCTCAAAGATCCCATCTCAATCTCAACAGGTAGCACTGCCTCCATACCATACACCAAAGAATACGGGGTAGCTCCAATAGAGGTACGATAAGCCCGCAATGCGAAAGGGAGCTTCTCTGACCAATCCCGAGAAGTCTCGACCATCTTTCTTAAAATCCTCTTGATATTCTTATTTGCGGCCTCAACTGCTCCATTAGTCTGCGGCCTGTACGCAGACGATCTGTGATGCTGAATGCCATACTCTTGAATCAACGTGTCCACCTCGCCCTTGAAATGCACCCCTCTGTCTGAGATCAGCTCATGAGGGACCCCGTATCGGCAAATAATATGCGATTTAATGAAACTGGCCGCTGTCAACCTAGCATAAGAAGCAGCTTCCACCCACTTGGTGAAATAGTCAATGACAACCAAAATGTACTCATGCCCACTGGAAGACTTGGGCGAGATCTTCCCAATAATATCAATACCCCATACTGAAAATGGCCAAGGGGATGCAAGTGCATGCAACTCAGAAGGTGGCACGTGTATCAAGTCTCCATGCATCTGACACTCCTGACATCTCTGTAGAAACTGGCAACAATCTGTCTCCATGGTCAACCAAAAGTAGCCAATCCTCATGATCTTACGTGCTAGCATATGACCTCCCATGTGTGGGCCACAAACCCCTGCATGAACCTCTCTTATCACTCGATCTGCAGATGCACGGTCTAGACATAATAATAACAAGCCATTAGGTGATATCCTATACAGCGCATCCCCGCAAACAAAAAATTTGGTGGCCATTTGTCTCAATGCTCTCCTATCCTTGGCCGAGGCTGACTCTAGGTAAGCGCCGCATGACAGAAACTAATAAATATCGTGATACCATGGCAGCTCAATCTGATCCTCTATCTCTCCAATCAGACAATAGTAAGCTGGTGCAGACCTAGTCTCAATCAGCAATGGCCTAACATTCACCCCCGCAGGGATCACAATCAGAGAAGCCAAGGTGGCTAATGCATCGGCAAACTGATTCTCCGCTCTGGGCAGATGTATATACCTTAACACATCGAATCTATCAATCAACAGGTCCAAGTAAGCATGGTAGGGTTTCAGCTTCTCATCCCGTGTCCTCCAGATACCCTGAGTCTGCTTTATAACCAAGTTAGAATCCCCGTGGATCTCCAACTGTCTAATGCCAAGATCAAGTGCAGTCTCCAAACCTATAATGCAAGCCTCATACTCTACAATATTATTCGTCTACCGGTAATGATCAGAAAATGCTAACCGGACTAATCTGGGGATATGATCACCCTGTGGTGATATCAACAAGATACCAATGCCAAACCCCGACTGATTGGCGGCACCATCAAAGTAAAACCGCCATCCTGTAATATCAGTCATTGAAATGATCTGCTCATTAGGGAAATCATCATCAACCGATCTGTCATTGGATATCGGCAAAGAAGCTAGATGATCTGCAACAATGCTTCCTTTTACTGACTTCTGTGTGACATAATGAATATCAAACTCTGTCAACAAAACCAGCCATCTCATGAGCCCACTGGTCAGAACAGGCCTGTCAAATAGATACCTCAACGGGTCCAATCGTGAGACCAAGAGCACGAAATACTCTGTCATGTAATGTCTAAGTCTCCTAGTGGCCCAAACCACTGCCAAACAAAGGCGCTCAATCATAATGTACTTGCACTCATACTTAAGCATCCTCTTACTCAAATAATAGATGACACTCTCCTTCCCCAAATCATCAAGCTGAGCTAACATGCATCTTAAGGCCATGTTTGAAACTGATAAGTACAGAAGCAAAGGACGCCCCGGTGTGGGAGGCACTAAAACCGGAGGAGAAAAGAGACACTCCTTAATCCTCTCAAAAGCGCGCTGACAATCATCATTCCAAACTGTAGACTGATTCTTCCTCAGAAGGCGGAATATAGGCTCACAAATGTCTATCAGTCTAGCAAGACTGGCCTTATTCAGATCTCGAAAGTCAACACAAACCCTAACCTTGCTGTCCTTTTTGGGAACAGGAACGACATTAACCAGCCACTCAGGATACTCAACCACTGACAAGAAGCCAACACTAAGTTGCTTCCGAATTTCTTCCTTAACCTGCAAACTCCATCGAGGGTGTAGCCTCCTCAATTTCTACTTAACGGGCCTAGCATGCGGTAAAATGGGCAGGTGATGCTGCACTATGGAGGGGTCAAGGCCTGACATGTCCTCATATGACCATGCAAATACATCCAAGTATGACCTAAGCAGGTCAATCAACCTACTCTTCTCACCAGGAGATAAAGAAGAGCCAATCTTGATCTCCCTGGGCTGATCTGGTGCCCCAAAATCTATCAACTCTGTGCTACCAGAAATGGGTGTGACTTTCTCGTCCTCTGTGTCAGAATCACACTCTGACTGACCACCCAGTGGGTCATCTGTATCTCCCACATCATCAACATCATATATATGTGTCGTGGGTGCTGGTGATGCAATCAAAGGAAAATGTTGTGACATATTCAAGTACTCGAAAATACTCATATCATTATTACCATCAGAAATATCATCAAAGCGGGTGACAAACCCGGACATAGTGTCAAAAGAAAGAGGTGGGTCCACAGAGTCGGGCGCTCCCTCACCAGAAGTAAAATAAGAAGTAACGACATCAAGGACTGGCTCATCATCAAGTACGGAAACTCCAGATATGTCAAAAGTAGAAAGGGGCCCGCGTGGGGCTGCATCAAGGATACGACCAATGCCTATAAAATCCATATCATCAGTGAAGACATCAGGAATAGAGTCATCTTCATCAGTCTTGAGTAAAAAAACTTCGAACATGTCAAAAACAATATGGGGCCCGTGTGGCGCTGCATCGAAGATACGACCTATGCCGATCATGTCCATCTCGTTAGTGCCATATCCCAAATCCATAGGTAGGTCATAGTCAGGGACCTCCTCGGGGAAACACATAGAGAACATACTAGCTCGGTCCAGTGATGGGGGCGCGACTATCATGGCACCAGGTGCCTCAGTAGTCCCGGTGTCCAAATGAATCTGACCCAGGGCTTGCTGGATGTCCTGAATCTCAACTGTCTCTGGAATGTGAACAGTCCCCTCTATGCGAGGTGTATGCTCTGAACCCCTAATGAAGTAGTCGGCCAACTGGAAGGTGTATGGGCGGAGGGGATAATCAAATGGAATGCCAGACATGCGAGCCCTCACCCTATCCCTACGCAGTTGTGACATATAACGTGCATCAGCCTCTGTGGGGATGTAATCTAATCCGTAGGGCGTGTCATGATCAACTGTGAAAGTAAACTCATGGGGCCCCTGCTGGCGGCGACCCAATCCCATACCAGGCAAATAAGACATGCCTCTCATCATGTTGAGCACCAAAGTGTTGCTGTGCTGGTCAAATGACATAGGTACCATATCTCTACTACCATCCTCTAAGCTGACAACCTGAACCTCATCGAACGTAAACCCGGTTAAATGTAAGTCATCCTCACTATGACTGATATGTAATACTGGCTCAGACGAAGTGATAATATCTCTATTAGACTGTATCATGATAATGCGCCCCTCGTGTATGAACTTCACCTTCTGATGAAGGGAAGATGGTATAGCACCGGCCTCATGAATCCACGGGCGGCCAAGAAACAGGTTAAAGGATGACTGAATCCTCAAAACCTGAAATACTATGGAGTAACTAACTGGCCCAATCATGACATGTGTACTGAGTGTACCCATAACTGTCCTCTGAGTCCCATCATAAGCTCTAACAATCTGTGTAGAAGGCCCAAAATCATCTGGTGAAAACCCAAGCGCAATAGCAGTAACCAATGGACAGACGTTCAGGGCAGAGCCGTTGTCCAATAGAACAGACGGCACCCGACGACCTAAACAAGCAACATCAATGAATAAGGGTCGAACATGATTTGATCCCTCTGGTGGCAAATCATCATCAGAAAACGCTATACATGTAGCTCTATCAGCTGTCAACATGTGAATAAGCCCCTCTGGGGTAGTAGCAGTGTCAACCCTAATCTGGCCAAGGGCTCTGACTAATGCATCTTTGTGTGTACTAGATGAATCCAAAAGGCTCTAAATGGATATGCGAGCCTGAGTAGTGCGTAGCTGGCGTAATATCGCATCATCTTCTCTCTGAACCTCCTCTCTAGCAGCTATACCAGCAAATGGCTTGTCAACGGGTGGAGGCCGTGCTACTCTCCCACTCCGTGTAACTATCTGAACATCTCTGTGAGGGGGCCTATATTCTTTTGGGAACAGAATGAAGGGTGTCGTAGGTGGCACATGCTGTAAGTATACGGGTGATACTAGAGGTGGCCCGTAAATCTTGTCCGGGGTCAAACTGAATGGCCTGGAGATCTGCTGTCTAGGTATATATCCAACAAAATCTGACTCCTCATATAGACTAATCAGCTGAGGAGCCTTTCCATCCCAACCCATCATAAATATCTCATCCCTTGAAAACTCAATCAAATGTACCCCTCCCGGGGGTGAAGGTACTGCTCTAGTGTCATGAGTAGGTAGCGGGTCTGTGGCTACACCTGGACGCCCCAAATCAACCAAGCCCTGATCTATCAAATCCTGAATGGCATGTCTCAGTGCTGAACAACTGTCTGTATCATGGCCTGCTCTCTAATGGTAGGTACAATGAAGATCTGTCCGGAATCCTGGTGGGGTAGGCTATAGTGGTGGTCTAGGCGGTAGTGGGGCAATCAGTCCCCCTTCAACCAATCTCTGAAAAGCTCGGCTCAGTGGCATCCCAAGCTGTGTGAACTGTCTAACTGGCCTCGGTGGAGGCGGTGCTCTATACTGATGATGGAACTGCATAGGCGGCCTCTGGGGTGCCTGTGTAGCATATACCGGCTGTGGTGGCGGATGTAGATAAGTAGGCCCTACTGGCCTAATGGGAGCAACTGGTCTGTACTGACCATGCTGTATCATCTGATAAGGAGTGCTGATTACTACTCAAAGCATGCTATTTTGTAGCTTGTAATTAGCTCTTTTAAATACCCTTGAGTAGTAATTATTACCTTTTAACTCAATTGGCATGTTAGGGACCCTTGCAATCGTTTCTAATCAAATTTTTTTAGTTTTGGTGTTTTTGATAGCTTTTTGCTCACCAAAGCAATTTAAGAATGAGGGAGAGCTGCATATAGTTCATGGCAAAGCTTTTGGAAGCTCAAATTCATGAAGAACCAAGCTTTGGAGCTCCATAGCCTTTGCCAAAGTCGTTCAAAGTATGCAAGGAAAGAACAATGGAGAAGAGGAAAATAGAGTGAAGAAAACAGAGGACAGTAGCTGCAGTCTTCTTTCACACTTTTGGAGCACTTCCCGAAGTCTATTTTCTACATGCTATATACCATTTCAAAGCTCAGGAAGTCAAGAATCCAACACTTTAAACCGTGTACGATTTAGAGTTGAAATAAGGAAGATATGGCCTTCGTAAGACAATTGCATCAAGCTAAGGGACAATTTCGCACCTTGCGAAATTGGAACTCCAACGTGCGAAACTTAAAGTGGATGGCAGCTGTGCATTTGCGGTGAAGTCCAACATGCGAAAGTGATTTTGCAACTTGTGAACTTGGAGCTCAACGTGCGAGAATGGATTCCAAGTTGCGAAATCAACTTGCGAGATTTTCGCAAGTCACCATGCAACATGCGAAACTGGGATATTTGTGCACCGACTCTTTTAGATCTTTTCTTCAGATATTTTTGTATAAATTTCCATTCTTCTCCTTGTAATCCACCAACCATAAGATTTCTTAGCTAGGAAGGTTGGAAAAACTTCTCTATATATATTCCCTTGCATCCATTGTAAACGATATCGATCAAGTGCTTAAAAACTGACTCTGAAATGGAGGACGACGTGAAGACTGGTGTCCTATCATGCCAATAGTACCAACATCTGAGGGCCTGGGGCCTGATCCCGACTTTTTCCCCTTTGAGTCTGAAGGGGAAGAATCTGCCCATAAACCTCTAGATATACCCTCCTCAATGCCATAGAGGGCCTGCACTAATGAGTCAAAGTCTGTCTGAGAGAAGCCCATGAGATGCCTAGCAAAGCGGGGCTGAAGGCTACGCATAATCATACTTATCTGATCGCGCTCTGAAGGTCTATTAATAATCTGTGCTATCTTCTCCCTCCAACGGGAGATGAATGAAATGACTGACTCATCCGGCCCCTGCCTAAGGGCCTCTAACTCCCTCCGGGATACATCCACTATAGTATTGAAAGAATACTGTCTAATAAACTCCTGTCCCAAATCAGCCCATGTCCTACGTCTCGAAGGGTCCAATGAGACAAACCAACGCTGAGCAGCACTACTTAATGACAGAGGGAATAACATAATCATTTGTGCCTCATCCAGTCTATGCCTGCGCATAATAGTGTTGTATAACTGCAAGTGAATACGAGGGCACCCTATCCCCGTGTATCTCTCAATGTCTAGCATGCAGAACTCAACAGGCAAAGCTGCTACTGGCATATCATCATATCCATCCCAACCCATAATCCCATCAGAAACATATAGTGATCTCATTTTATGCTCAATCTTATCAATATGAGCTTGGGTATCATCAACAATCTGTGTCGGTGCCACAACAGAATGCAACGTAGTCTTAGTCTGACCATGCAACACAAATGCTCCAGCCTGGGGAGCTGACTGAACCGGTGGTGGTGGTGGTGGTGGTGGTGGTGGAACTATGTAATCCTACTGTATAGTAGGTCCAGATGGCCCAGATGGTGGTGGTGGTGGTGTGGTAGAGTCATGCAGGGTGCTCCCCGGAATCGGCAATGGCTAGGCCTGGTGCCCATCAATCCTCTGACCCAGTCCTAAGATAGCGTCCCTAAGTGACACCATGGTATCGGTAATCTCAGCCAACTGGTCAACGGTAGCGTACTGAGGGTCCATATCTCTATGATCTGGTATCTGCTCTAACTGGCTGGGTGAATCTGATCCTCTAACCAGTCTATCTCCAATCTAGATCCAAGCTCGGGAACCCAGGTTGATCTTAATCAATAATCCTATAAAAGGAAAGGGGTACGTCAGTCCCCATGACTATCAATCCTGAAATCAAACTAGGAACGTATAACTAAAATCTTCCGAGAGAATGAATGACATGTGATGTCAATAGCTAAACTGATATACGGTTCCACAGGCAGGAACGAGATTTTGACATGGTGATACCTCAGGGGTAATGTGGCTCAAAAGTTCAAAAAAGAGAAAAGGCAAGTCCTAAAAGACTAGATGACTGTACCCATAGGGATACGCAACCTAAGGTCCTAACTAACAATCAATCAACAATCAAAGTGACATGCTGGCCACGCATGTATCCATGAAATCCAGCTCAGGACTATATAGGTCTTCATTGCTCAGATATCCATCTTTTCCATAGTGCTGCCAAACATCGATATAACCCTTATGCTAGACCCTATTCCAAACCCCTAGCTTGGTCGAAGGCGAACAATTGGGAATGACTCCCAAGAAACACAAGCAATCCATGAGGAATAGTTGACCAAGACTAGTGATTCGGAAGTAAGGGGATACACACGTGCCCCACAAACACAAGCAGCAAACAGTCATGCAAGGGAAGGAACAGTCATACAGCAAATAGTCATGCACAAAGAGATAGCCTACCACACATCTACACACAATCTAATCATCTAAGTCTAATCCCAAATGTCATAGCTAGATACCAATCAACAATGAGCAAGCATGCTAGAATCCAACAGGTGAACACACAAGCAACAACACATCACAGGTGCAAGCCAAATACCAACCAAGTACGTGATCATCAGTCATCTATGTAGCCTAAGAATCTACTGATCAATGAACCATGTGCTCCAAATACCCAACTCAAGTTCAAGCTTGATCTTCTTATGAAACCAGAGATTCTAGGTTTGATCCCCAGTGGAGTCGCTAATTTGTGGACCCTCACCCGATCCACCGAACCGACGCGACATTGCTTTTAAAATGAAAAGAAAGAATGAAAAAGTCTAAGATATCCAGTTTTGAAAAACCCGCCCTCGGTGAGGAACGGTGTTGTTTGGAGTCGCCACTTACTTTTTATTTTTGTTTTTAAAATGGGGTAAATTAAGTAAGAACAACAAACCCCTAATGACCCCAGTATGGAAAAAAATGGCTTGCAAAAACTAGATTCTGGGTCCGGGGATCAGATTACCCATTGGGAAGGTACCTCATGCGAGGTAGCACCCCTCTAGGCTCGGAACTCGGTCTCTACTAATGAATTGGGTATGTGGGAGCATATGGGTCAAAGATGAAACCCTAGGCTAAATAGATGTCATGAATCACACAATCCTAGTTGGTATTTGGCGTGCATATGAATTCAACCAACCAAAATAATGGGTGCGTACCTGTGGTCCCTAGCCAAGCGCTGCATAAAAGGTCGATAAACACATAACAAACATTCAAGATTAAGCACCATGCATGCATATGATTCAACAATCAAAACCAACGATGCGTACCTGTAGTCCCTAGCCATGTGCTACAGCAGAGGGTGAGTCAGTCACGCAACATGTATTCAAAATCAAGCATCCAAGCTTGTGCCAAAAAGGAAGATAGCTGGTTGAAATGAGGTAAGGGACTTCCCAAATGTCATACAAATCGAATTAGACTCATCTAGACCACACCACCCATAACTTCAAAATTGCCCATACTAACTGAAATCAAACACTGACTTAAACCCTCAAGATGGCTCACAAGTGCCCTATAGCAAATGGGTTTGAGCCCCAATGGATAAGGGCTCGAAAAATGCCAAAATCGAGGGCTACCTAAAGTCCTCCAGCAGAACAGGTTGAACTAGTTCTCAACTAGTACAACCTATTGAGAAAAATTCCCAAATTTTTCTAGAAAACTCCTAAATGAGTGAGGATTCAAACAAAAGAAACGACACTCAATCCCGAGCCCAGACGAGTGAGAACCAAACAAAGCCCGATCAGGTGCTCCTCATGACTGATAGAGTCAGCTAGCCATGGTGCTGAACCGATTGAACCGGTTTCCAACTGGTCCATCCGGTTAATAAAAAATCCCAAATTTGGTCAAAAAGTTTCTAAGTGATTAAGGAAGCAAAAAAAAGAAACGGTTCTCAATTCCGAGCCCGGATGAGTGAGAACCAGACAAAGAAAGGCAGGTGTTCCTCATGGCTGATAGAGGTTGCCAGCTATGGTACTGAACCAGTTGAACCAGTTCCCAATCGGTTCATCTGGTTGATAAAAAATCCCAAATTTGGTCAGAAAGTTCCTAAATTATTAAGGAAGCAAGCAAAAGAAACAGTTCTCAATTCTGAGCTCGGATGAGTGAGAACCGGACAAAAAAAGGCAGGTGTTCCTCATGGCTGACAGAGGCAGCCAGTTATGGTGCTGAACAGGTTGAACCGGTTCCCAATCGGTCAACCGGTTGATAAAAAATCCCAAATTTGGTCAGAAAGTTCATAAATAATTAAGGAAGCAAACAAAAGAAACGGTTCTCAATTCCGAGCTCGGATGAGTGAGAACCAGACAAAGAAAGGCAGGTGTTCCTCATGGCTGACAGAGGTAGCCAGCTATTGTGTTGAACTGATTGAACTGGTTCCCAACCGGTTCATCCGGTTGATAAAAAATCCCAAATTCAGTCATAAAGTTCCTAAGTGATTAAGGAAGCAAAAAAAGGAAACGGTTCTCAATTCCGAGTTCGGATGAGTGAGAACCGGACAAAGAAAGGCAGGTGTTCCTCATGGCTGATAGAGGCAGCCAGTTATGGTGCTGAACCGGTTCCCAACTGGTTCAGCCAGTTGATAAAAAATCATAAATTTGGTCAGAAAGTTCCTAAGTGATTAAGGAAGCAAACAAAAGAAACGGTTCTCAATTCCAAGCTCGGATGAGTGAGAACCGGACAAAGAAAGACAGGTGTTCCTCATGGCTGACAGAGGCAGCCAGTTATGGTGCTGAACCGATTGAACCGGTTCCCAACTGGTTCATCCAGTTGATAAAAAATCCCAAATTCGGTCAGAAATTTCCTAAGTGATTAAGGAAGCAAACAAAAGAAACGGTTCTCAATTCCGAGCTCGGATGAGTGAGAACCGGACAAAGAAAGGCAGGTGTTCCTCATGGTTGACAGAGGCAGCCAGCTATTGTGCTGAACCAGTTGAATCGGTTCCCAACCGGTTCATCCGGTTGATAAAAAATCCCAAATTCGGTCAGAAAGTTCCTAAACCATTCATAACCAATCAACAACAATCATGTGTGGCCTTTATTATCCACACCTAAGCAATACAATCTTCATATCAATGGGAAGAAAAGATGATGAGGAAGGAGAAAAAGCATATGAAGACGAGGAAGATAAACTGTAAGTAAAGAAAATTCAGCATGCTTACCTCAGAATCTTCACCAAATATGATCCGTGTATGCCGATGATGACTTCCAAAACTGAGATGCTGTCACTCTCCTCTTCAAAAAAAACCACAGTGCTGAAGCTTTCCCCCCACGCTCTTAACTCAGAAGATGCTACTGACCTTTTGTTTTTCTCACCAGCAAAATTTCCCCTCTCCAAAATGTCCCCTCCTCTCCTTTGCTCTCCTATCCTCTCACCTTTTATACTCATACCCCTCTTAGCATTTGAGCCTCTTGGGTTCCTTTCCCTTCAGCACCGAAATCCCCTTCATCAGTATGGGAACCACACCCCTCATTACTTCTCTTAAACTTACGAGGCCAGCTCTTCAGTTTTCAGCTTGCTTCACCACCAAGAATCCATATAGATTCGTGGTGGGCTGCAAGGAACCCAAACCAAGGCTCAAAATGGACCCACAACATTGCCCAAAACCAATCTGGAGCTTATGGGCCTGAGCTATGTAGGATTTGGGCCCCAAAATTACTAGAATTAGTGTTTTACCTCAGCTGACTCAATGAACCGGCCGAACCGGATGCCAACCGGTCGAACCGATGGCAAATTTTTTTGAAAATTTGATAGAATGTTCCTAGAAGAGTAAGAAATCCATGAAAAAAACGGTGCGTGATTCTGAGTTCGAAAGAGGGAGATATGATCAAAACAATTACCAAAAATCAGTGTTCTACACCGGCTGACTCGGGGAACCGACTGAACCGGCTGAACCGGCTGCCAACCAGCCGACCGGTTGCAAAAAATTTTGAAAATTTTACAGAATGTTCCTGGAAGAATAAGAAATCCATAAAAAGAAACGGTTCTTGATTCCGAGTTTGGATGAGGGAGATACGATCAAAACAAGCCCGAGTGCTCTGAACCTCAACATGCCCCTATAAACTCCAACTAAGCTAAAACATCGGGATGACCCCACTTCCTTCCTATAGCGTGATGTGAACGACTAGGAAAATGGCCATGGTGACCCTCCAAAATGAACCACATATGCACCACAATGGACCACAAACAAACCCACACGAGGCTCGGACACCGACTAAGCCCAAAAGGGGCCCTAGTGGTGCCATATGCGAACGATGGGTGGATGTGACACCCGAAGGATAAATGCCAGTGTCGAGGGACAAAATTGAGGGTCTATAGATATGTACCTAAAAAACTTGGCTCCTTAGCTCTAAGATCACTGGTTGGGGACTCACAATGACTTGTTATTCATGGAGTAATTGATGTGGGATGACGTGCCTTAAGTAAGAGCATTGGAAGTCTATTTAAGTGACTTGGGTTTATGAGGTGGCTAGAAAATAGCAGAAGAGATGGCACAGTTAGGTGAATTATAATGGAGAAATAAAATTGCTTTAGGGACGTCAAACAGAGTTATAGGTGAAATTAATTTGAAATTTTAAATGGACCTATGTAACCCTGTATAGTTTGTAGGAAAATTAGAAGAGAATAAGTAGTGTTAGATGACAATTTGGGTGTTAGTGATAATGGTCCTATTTATTGTATAGAAAGGGTATAATTAGAAAAGG
The DNA here is from genome assembly GCF_030704535.1 of Vitis vinifera. Taxonomy (NCBI): domain Eukaryota; kingdom Viridiplantae; phylum Streptophyta; class Magnoliopsida; order Vitales; family Vitaceae; genus Vitis; species Vitis vinifera. The sequence goes on along the minus strand of NC_081816.1, from coordinate 17,603,556 downwards.
CAAGCCATGAGGGTGGGGAAGTTAAGGCACACATGATTGCATAGAAAGGGTAAAGTTGGTGCAACCATTCAGTGATTACATCACTAATAAGAGGTTTAGAAATGAATTCAAAGTAAATGGTACGTGACTGAAGGAGTCCATTGAAAGAGTTCTCGTATCTTTAGTTTGACGTTTAAAGCCGTTATTCATACTCAGTTCAGAGTTCAAAGTCGTTGTTCATCCTCAATTCGACGTTTAGAGCCACATGTTCATTTCCATCACATTTTCAGTTCGGCATTCAAAGCCGTTGTTCATTTTCCGTTTGGTGTTCATAGCCGCATGTTCATCTTAGCGTTCAAAGCCATTGTTTGCCTTTAGTTTGGCATCCAAAGCCATCACATCTTCTATTTGGCATTCAAAGTTGCACCTTCAGTTCGATATTTAGAGCCATCATTGTTTCAGTTTGGCGTTTAGAGCCACCATCCCCTGTCCAGTTCAACATTCAAAGATGTCATGTTCTTCTTTTATTTGGCTTTTAGAGTCGTATCTTTAGTTTGGTATTCAGAGCCGTTGTTTGTCTTTAGTTTGATATCTATAGCCATTTTTTGTTTGGTGTTCAGAGCCGTTGTTCATCCTCAGTTTGGCGTTAAGAGTCACTTTTTCATTTTGACATCCAGAGCCATCGCATTTTCGGTTTGGCGTTCAGAGCTGTTGATCATTTTTCGTTTGGCATTCAGAGCCACATGTTCATTTTGACGTTTAGAGTCGTTATTCATTTTCTATTTGGCGTTCAGAGCTGCATGTTTATCTTAGCGTTTAGAGCCGTTGTTTGCCTTTAGCTCGACATCTAGAGCCATCACATCTTCTGTTTGGCGTTCAGAGCCGCATTTTTCCTTTTGGCGTTCAGAGCCGCACCTTCAGTTTGATATTTAGAGTCATCATTATTTCAGTTCGGCGTTTAGAGCCACCATTCCTTGTCTAGTTCGACATTTAAAGTTGTCATGTCCTTCTTTTGTTTGGCGTTAAAAGTCGTATCTTTAGTTTGGCATTTAGAGTTGTTGTTTGTCTTTAGTTCGATATCTAGAGCCATTTTCCATTTGGTGTTCAGAGTCATTGTTCATCTTCAGTTTGGTGTTCAGAGCCGTTTTTTCATTTTGACATCCAGAGCCATCGCATTTTTGGTTTGGCTTTCAGAGTCGTTGATCATTTTTCGTTTGGTGTTCAGAGCCACATGGTCATTCTGAGGTTCAGAGTCGTTATTGATTTTCTATTTGGCGTACAGAGTCGTTTTTTTATCTTGGCGTTCAGAGCTGTATCTTTAGCTAGGAGTTCAGAGCCATTGTTTACCTCTAGTTCGACATCTAGATCACCTTTGTTGTTTGACGTTCAGAGCTATATCTTCATTTTGGCGTTCAGAGTTGTCGTTTGTCTTTAGCTTAGGAGTTTAGAGCCTTTGTTCCTCTACGATTTGGCGTTCAGAGTCGCATCTTCATTTTGGCGTTCAGAGTCATTGTTTGTTTCCAGTTTGGCATTCCAAGCCATCATGTATTTCTTTTATTCGGCGTTCAGAGCCATATCTTCAGTTTGGTGTTTAGAGCCACACTTTCAGTTTGATGTTCAGACTCGATGTCTTCTATTTGGCGTTCAGAGCCACGTTTTCGGTTTGACACTCAGAGTCCTCATGTTTATCTCTCGTTCGATCCATCACCATTTCCCTCCATTCTGGTGTTCAGAGCCATTGGGCACACTCCTTCAGGCCTTTTGAGTAACATTTTCATCCTCCATTTTGGCGTTCGGAGCCGTTTTTCATACCCATTCATGCATTTTGAGTCACCATCTTTCTTGCGTTCAAAGCCATTGTTCTGTTTGGCATTCAGTGCCACCATCATTCTCTAGTTTGGCGTTTAGAGCCATTATACATATTCATTCAAGCACCTAGAGTCACCATCTTTCGTTGTTTTGACGTTTAGAGTCATTTCTCCTCGGCCTTGCCATTTAGAGTTATAGTTCCTAGTATTCATATCCACTGGCATTGTCCATCTTGCTTTCATGATTTTACATTCGTCCTTATTTTCCTTGCCTTGTTACCTCATGCTTATCGCCTGTTCATCATGTTCTCATAGACTTCCCCTTCTCCTGCACGTGACGTAGTCCATTGAGTTCACGACACATATTTCGATCATGTTGTTGGGTGCCCTACGCTTAGTGTTCTCATGTAGTTCACATAAGGCAATCCCCTTCATACTCATTCCTATGCTCCAAGGTGGTTCGACCATTACTCATCTTTGACATCGATTTTCGAGTCATTTTTAGAGAAATCTTAAACAGAGTATGGATCCCTAGTACAACTTTGGGAGCACTCTAAGAGCTACTTTCCTCTTAGGATTTTGGAGCCTTGAGCGAGCTTGTGTTTTACTCATGTACCTTTCGAGGGTCTTTCTTCATTCTTCAGTAGAGTTCACTCCATTCCACTCGCTTTTCACACTTTCTTTTCACTCTCATGTTCATATTCATTGCACTCGTGAACTCTACCGAAGAGGGGCATATTTGTAGACCTCCTCAGATGGGGGGCTTTTTTTTTTGTTTTTATTTTATTTTATTTTATTTTTTCTTCTTCTTCATTAACCCGAGAATGGGCTGTATGGGGTGTCTGGACATGACTGGTAGCCAAAGAGGACTGATGGGTGAGCTGTATTGGGCGGCTAAAGAGGAGACAGAACTGAGTGAAAAGGAGGGATAGCTGAGCGAAAAGGTGGCTAGTTGCAGAGAGGCAGGGGGATAGCTGGGAAAATGGCAGATTTTTCTGAGGAAGAGAAAAGGCATTTTTGGGGGTTACAGAGGACGATTTGAGAAAAGAAATTTGAGAGAGCTTGAGGGGGAACCAGTGACGAGCCTGAAAGTTGAAACGAGATTAACAGGGTGATTTAGGAGTAAGGGAGAGAAGGAATAAGAGGATTTTCGCTGTGAACTTCCAGGTAAGGTCGCCATAAGCTTGGCATTTTCTCATTTTTATTAAGATTCTATCTTATTTACTACTGGCCTATGAGCATGGTTCTGTTGTTCACTTTGAACATCAAGAGTTTCTTGGTTGAACCTGGTTGTTTGCGTATATTACTCTATTTTGGCTCCCTCTTTTTTTTTTTTTGGTTTTCCCATGCCCTGTTTTCTTGGTTGTCTTCCTCTACTTTTCTGTGAGTATTTTGGATGCATGGCATTATGTGTACCGTCAGTTGGTGATGTTAGGAAATGGCTCTTAGTTGCTGAAGGCAGCTCAGGAAACTATCCACGTACTAGTTCTGTCTGTCCCTATCTCCAAACACTCGTTTCATCTCCTTCGCCTCGTCCTTGTAAATCTTGCCTTCTTCCTCCAGAACTACCAAGCTCAGCGAGTGAGCCACTGAGTCCCTGGTAAACGACCCATCTCGATCATTTCTGGGTATTAAATACCCCATCTTCTCTTATAAAAAGATAACGTTCCAGCTTTGGTCTGCTAGGAAAGTTAAAAGAATTAGAGATCTTGCCAAATGAAAAGCTTCCACCATGGAGCTCCACCCGGAGTGACTCAAGAAGTCACCGTTCGAATTGGGTCTTGAGTTTTCGGGAAGGCAAGGAATTTGCGATTTAGGTTGGCACTTTACATCCAGAGATGGCTGCACGTTTTGCTTCCAGATTGTCTCATGGTATGTGACTTCATGGTTTTTAAGTGGTGATTGGTTTGCTCTCTCTGGTTAGTTCGTGTGTTAAAACATTATAGAAGCTTTTTGGTCTATCTCACTCTTAATGAGTTTATAGTAATTAATATGTATTCTCTTGCTCTATTAAAAACTTACATGAAGTTGCATAACAGAATTAGTTTTGGATTCTTAAATTGGTATATGCATATGTTATTCAGTTTTTCATTTTGCATGGTTTCTGCTCTTATCATAGAAACTTTAAACTTTATGAATGGTTAAACGTATTCAGTTCTACCTTTTGTTCTTGGAATAACTGGAATTGTTTACTTCATAATGAAATTGGGGTACGGGGAGCTTAACGAAAGAGATGAAAGGTGCCATGTTTGAGGGCAACCTTGGAATTTTTTATTTTTTTTTAAAATACGAATAGTGTCGGGTCAATTTAGTTTACCAAACTTTAAGTCTTGAAATTCAATTCTCCAAAACTCTAATTATTATTTTTTTATTTTATTTTATTTTATTTTTCTTTCAATTTAATTCTTGAAATAGTTTTGTAAGGTTCTAATTTTAAATTTAATATTCCAAGATTCAAATTTATAAATTTAATTTTCCAAAAATTCCAACATTTCAAATTTAATTTTTTTTTAAACATGCCACCTTCAAATGAATTTTAGAAACTCTCATTTCTTTCAAATCTAATTTTCAAAATTTTCAATTTCCAAAATTCCAATTTTCACATTTATTTATTTAATCATTATTATTTTCGTTATTATTATTATTCTATTTATTTATTTATTTTTAAAATTCCATTTTTAAATAATTCTTTAAAATTTTGGTTTCCAAATTTAATTTCCAATTTCCAAAATTCCAATTTTCACATTTATTTATTTGATCATTATTATTTCGTTATTATTATTATTCTATTTATTTATTTATTTTTAAAATTCCATCTTTAAAATTTCGGTTTCCAAATTTAATTTCCGATTTCCAAAATTCCAATTTTCACATTTATTTATTTAATCATTATTATTTTCGTTATTATCATTATTCTATTTATTTATTTATTTTTAAAATTCTATCTTTAAATAATTCTTTAAAATTTCGGTTTCCAAATTCTAATTCCCAATTTCCAAAATTTCAATTTTCGCATTTATTTATTTAATCATGATTATTTTCGTTATTATTATTATTCTATTTATTTATTTATTTTTAAAATTTCATCTCTAAATAATTCTTCAAAATTCCAATTTCCTAACTTAATTTCCAATTTCCCAAAATTCCAATTTTTACATTTATTTATTTGATCATTATTATTGTTGTTATTATTATTATTTCATTTATTCATTTATTTTTAAAATTTCATCTTTAAATAATTCTTCCAAATTCCGGTTTCCAAATTCTAATTCCCAATTTTCAAATTTTCAATTTTTGCATTTATTTATTTAATCATTATTATTTTCGTTATTATTATTATTTTATTTATTTATTTATTTATTTTTAAAATTCCATCTTAAAATAAATCTTCCAAAAATTCAATTTTTCATGCCATCTCCAAATAAATTTTCCAAAATTCCAATTTTCAAATTTTATTCTTTTAGAAATTTCCATTCCCAAATAATTTTCCAAAATTCCAATTTTCAAATTTAATTTTTAAGAAATCTCATTCCCAGATAATTTTTTACAAGTTCTAATTTTCATGACTTCCAGTTTCAAATTATTTTTCTAAAATTCCAATTCTTGAATTTAATTTTCAAAACTCCAATTCTCAAATAATTTGCTAATTTCTTTCAAATATAATTTTCAAAGTTTCAATTCCTTAATTTAATTTTCAAAACTCTAATTTTCAAATAATTTTAAAAATTTTCAATTTCTTTCAAATTTAATTTCCAAAATTCTAATTCTTAAATTTAATTTCCAAGACTCCAATTTTCAAATAAATTTCAAAAATCCAGTTTTTTTTCGAACAGTTTTAATTCCACTCCAGTTCTCAAATAATCTTCTGTTTCTCTAGATTTTACATAAGCAAGAATAAATTTTTCATAATTTCAAAATAATGGAATTTGTGAGACTAATTTATGCAAGATAAATTGGGCTTTGGTGGGGGTCCTACATATGAGTTCTCTCTTTTGATTGTCAGTTGTTATGCTTAATGAATATTACTTGATCTTTGTCTTGCTCTTTGATATGCATGTGATGATTTTATACTTGAGCAAACATTGTTTCTATGATAACGCACTATTACTTGTTGCTAAGATACGATCTCACACCCACTTTGCTTATTCTTATACATGATTCATTTTATTATTTGATCATTTCATTGGTATCCATTGATTTCCTTATCAATTGTCACACTTGTTTCATCTTATTTAGTAGAGACCCATTTTTTAGGGGCTTAGAAGGGTGTTACGGTCTTTATCGTACATTCCAAATAAGTAACCTGACCCCCGAACCTAAATTTGGTTTTTCACAAACCTGTTTTTCCTTCAGAAAGTCACATTTAGGGTTTTTATTTCTTATTTTGTTTTTCCCTTTAAAAATAAAACAAAAATAAGTGACGACTCCAAGTATTTTTCTAATAATCAATTTTTCATCAAATAAACAAAAAGTGAGTTTTGCCATCGAGCCAAAATACGGGGTTCACAATAGCTTACTCTATCGCTTTCTCAAGACAATATGAATAGTATTTGTATTGTTTGTTTTCTATTAAAATGAGAGAATTTATAGAACCATCCACATGAACATGTTGCTTTAATCTTCAACTAGGCCTTAGTTTTATTATTTTGTATCTCTTATGTACTTTCATCGCATCATACATTCGATTCATTGTTTTATATCTTGGTATTATATATTTATAATATGGTCCTATATGTTTGTCTTCATTCAGTGACGTCCAAGATTTCATTACATACTTTAAATGTCCCAAATTTGAATTTCAATAGGTACCAATTCAATAACACAGACTTTTCCAAAATTCTTACTATTTTTTTTTTATGTAAATTATATATTTATATTTATTTTTATATAATATTAAATTTGTTAGTGTTAAAAATTTTGTTCCAAAAATTTAATAGAGTGAGACTACTTCACTACAATGAATCTTATACCAGCATATTCCAATTAAAGATACAAATTTTGAAGTTCAAGTATGTTTCAAGTTTTAAATTAGAATGGTATAATGGTGTTATGAAATTCATCATTTAGTTGTTGTAAGTGTCCTAAGTAATTTTGTCCATAAATTAAAATTATTTTAAATCATATTTATCTAAATTAAGTTTTCCTAATCTTATACAACTAAAATACCTAAGTTTAAGGTATGAAATGACAAGTTTTGTCTTAGTTCTAATACTCTAAAAATAATAAAATTAAGTTCAAAAAATCTTTAAAGGGAAATTATATTTGCATCAATGGAAATATCTCTTTTACATACTTTAAATTATTAACTTTATGAATATATCTATCAACAAATTTTCAATATACCTAAAACACTCTTCATTTCTTTCTCTTTCACACCGATTTTCTTTTTCATTTTTCTCTTCTTTTTTTATTCTCAATAATAAATAACCCCTGAAAGAAAATATCTTTTAGGGTTTACCCTTTATGCAATTTTAATTTTCATAAAACTTTTTAACAAAATAATTAAAAATAATTACAAAGAATTTAGAAGTGAGAAATCGTGAAAAAAGTTAAGTAAAAAATAAAAAATAAACTCATTCTATGATGTTTAGACCTAAAAGGTTGGACATCGCGCAAATATTCAACCTTAATGTGTACACTGAGGAGGGAAATAGATATGTATTTTAAGAGTAGTTTTGGTTATTTCATGGAGAGAAACTTTTATCTTAAAAGATTTATTAATTATTTATTGGGATGCAAAGACAGATCAGGTAGATACGAACATAACATCCCAGGAGGAAATGCAAAGGTCAATTTCGAGCTATCAAGCTTCAATATTTTGAGGTCTTAGACACTCGGCGTACCCATAAAACAAAAGAATTTGAAATATTTGATTAAAAAGGTCAAAATAATCTCGGACTTAAAAAAATGTTATTATTTTTAATAATTAGATATATCATTTGAAAACTTTGAAATAAATATAAATATTTTTGAGGTAAAATAAAAGTAAAAAATTTTAAGAAAAAAGAATGATTGAAATGAGTAAAATTTTATTTTATTTTTTTTTAATATAAATGTTGTTAATATTAAGTCATAAATGTTATAATTTACACTATTTACTACACTTAAATTTTTTAGTATATTTACGTTTTTATTCTTATTATAATTTAATATATTAATATTAAAAATTAAAATATAAAAGATTTTAAATTTTATTTATTTATTTATTTATATTTTAAAATTTTATTATTATTTTAATTTTATAATATATAAATTATATATTTATATGTTTCTGGAGTCAACATTTTTTTTTTGACTCAATCTTTAACCTACCCAACAGACAAATCAGACAAAAAGAATAAGTAGAAAAATATCTAGATTGAACCAGCAAAGCCATGACATCAGCTTTTTGTCCTCCAAGACTACTGAGACATGTTGAAAAGCCATTTATAAGCCGTTCCGCCACAAGGATAAGCATCACAAAACACCACAAAGCCCTCAAAACATCCAATTACTTTTCTGTCTTTGCAGTGACTGCTGGTTGGTGATGGAGCAAACTGAGCTAGTGTTCGTCCCATCTCCTGGGATCGGTCATCTTGCGGCTACAGTGGAGATTGCAAAGCTGCTGACTCAGCGAGACCGCCGAGTCTCTGTCACAGTCTTCATCATGAAGTTTCCGTTTGAGTCCAATGGTGGTATGACCTCCGACTCTGATTCCATCCGTTGCGTCACACTTCCTTCCGTGGAGATTAGCTCCGGACCGATGTCGCCTGGTGTTTTCCTCACTGAGTTCGTCAAAGCTCACATACCACTCGTCAGAGACGCCGTTCACGAGCTCACACTCTCCAACTCGGTTCGGCTCGCTGGGTTCGTTATTGATATGTTCTGCACTCCCATGATTGATGTGGCGGATGAGTTTGGGGTGCCTTCATATCTTTTCTTCACTTCCAGCGCCGCTTTTCTTGGCTTCATGTTCCATCTTCAGTTCCTTCATGACTATAAGGGCTTGGATTTCAATGAGTTCAAGGACTCCGATGCTGTGTTGGAGGTTCCGAGTTATGTTAACTCGGTTCCAGGTAAGGTCTTCCCTTCTGTGATGTTTGACAAGGAAGGCGGTGGGACCGAGATGCTTCTGCATCACACGAGGAGATTCAAACAAGTCAAGGGTATTATGGTAAATACATTTATTGAGCTTGAGCCACATGCTATTCAATCGTTTTCTGGGTGTAATGCACGGCCGGTGTACCCCGTTGGACCCCTGCTCAATATCCAAGTGGGATCTGGTGGTGCTCAACAAGATGCTAATGCCATCATGAGCTGGCTGGATGATCAGCCTCCATCATCAGTGGTATTCCTGTGCTTCGGGAGCATGGGAAGCTTTGGTGTGGATCAAATCAAAGAGATAGCACATGGGCTAGAGCATAGTGGGCAGCGGTTCTTGTGGTCCCTTCGCCAACCTCCCCAAAAGGGTAGAATGGGATTTCCAAGCGATTATGCAAATGTTAAAGAAGTTCTACCTGAAGGGTTTTTACATCGGATGGCTGGAACTGGAAAGGTGATTGGATGGGCTCCACAAGTAGCGGTTTTAGCCCACCCTGCAATTGGAGGATTTGTATCTCATTGTGGATGGAATTCTATCCTAGAAAGCATATGGTATGGTGTTCCAATAGCCGCATGGCCAATGTATGCAGAACAACAAATCAACGCATTTCAAATGGTGAAAGATTTAGGGTTAGTAGTAGAAATTAAAATAGATTATAATAAGGATAGTGGTTACATTGTAAGCGCACGTGAAATTGAAAATGGATTAAAGAACCTTATGAATATGAATAATGAGGCGAGGGTAAAGATGAAGGAAATGCAAAAAATAAGTAGAACAGTCATGATCGATGGTGGATCTTCACACTTTTTCTTGGGACAATTTATTGAAGATATGATCGCTAGCATTCCATGCAAGCAACAAAGTGAGACCTAACAATATAGTAGTGTGAAAGGAAGAGGTGCATTGTACGCTTCAATTATGTTATCATATATGATCGCTAGCATTCCATGCAAGCAACAAAGTGAGACCTAATGATATAGTTGTGTGAAAGGAAGAGGTGCATTGTACGCTTCTCATATGTTCTGTTTCAATACTCAAATAATTTAGTTGATGAAACTAAGGAAGTTGACCTTTCAAAATTGAGAAATTTTTTTTGCTGCATTCATTATTTAGCTAGTGAAGAAGTTTGTGCTATCAAAACACATACATGCATTGTCATGTCCCGAATTTCAAGCGACCCAAAATTCGACACGTGACTTCAGGTCAAATGTTTGATATTAAGGGTTACTCTTATCCAAATTGATAATCAATCTAATATCTTGATATTTCTTGAATATATTGACGTATAATAGCAAATTAATTTATTAAGTTAAGATTTATTGTATGATTTTTTTTTTCTTTTTCAAACCAACCATCTCACAAATATAATAAATCTACTAATTATCTTACCATCCAAGATGATTACTCAAATATGTTTAATAATATCTAAACCAAAAAAATATTTCCAAACATGTTTTACAAAATAACAAAATAACAAAATATAATTTAAGTTACAAAAGTTCATATAATTCATATTAATACATGCTAAAAAAAGTAATTTAAATTAAAAACAATCATTATTATTGTTCCTTTACCTTTTAAGACTTTTTGGAACACTCCCTGATCGTGATCTTCATGTGGTTCTTTGTAAACTCTATCTGCATCTAAATTTTTTAGGAAATAAATGGATGAACATTTCCACATTACTGAGTAAGATATCTTACACCTAAATGAGTTAAAGATTTTAGATCAATATAACACAATCACTTGCCAAAATAGAATATTACATTTACATTATATACATTAAATGAAACCTTAACCATATGAAATTAAATCGATAAGAATAATCACTTTTCTTATTCAATCATGTATATATCGTATCAAATATTTCTAAGTTTACAAATAAATAAATCATTTTAGTATCTAATAATTAATACGTTCAAACATATAATTGATGTCATTTAATTAATTAATACAAATCATTCTTCTAAATTCAAAAATAATGTAAATGCTCATATGTAATCAAACAATTCACGGTTGTTTTTAGGCTTTCATTAAAGAATATGCATTCATACTCAAATACAATATTTCTCATTCAAAGTCTTTTTAAAGTAAACTTTTATATCTTTCACACCAAGGATCTCACTCCCTTCTTAATTTTCTTTTTTTGGTGTACTTTCATTTCTTTTCATTTTTGCCCTCTTCGAAGTCTTGTTATTCTTGTTTCCAATTTACATAATTATTTCTTTCTCTCTCCTCCTACACGACCATGGATGCAAATGAAGGTAACAATGCAATACATAACCATTGTCCAATTCTCAACTCAATTAACAATACTTAATAATATAAAATAAACATTGTAAACATATAACAACATTCAACATTTATTTATTTATTAATTATAATTTAAACACATAATAAACTTAACATTTCTATAATTTAAATTATCATTATTTCATTTTTTTTCACAAATAATTTTCATTATTTCAACACTAATATATTTCCAAATAATCACCCCAAATTTTCATTACATTTTCAAAAGACAATACGAATAATTCCAATATTTCGCATAAATATCTCTCTTTAATTCATATAAATTATGTTATTCTCATTATTCTCATTAAAATCAATCCAAATATTAATAGATTCTCCAACAAATTAAAAGAATAATCGTACATACAGAACCTCAATCAACCATCATAATGATAAGTACATTTAACTTCTAACAACATTCACAATTTTTCTCCAAGGAAATATTAAATGAAAATTTTGGGAATCAATCACCCTATCAAAATCCTAAAATCCAACCGTTGGATTTGAAATTCGACTCCATAGCTTTAACACAGATCGGAGCACGTTTAGTAGCTCAAAATGAGGGTTTTCCGTCGTGGAGAACCCCCAACCGCTACACTGCGTCTCCATCTCTCTTATTTTCTTTTTGTTTTCTGGCAGTGGCTTTCACGCTGCTTTAGTGTCCACTCCCCCATATACTATCTCACACTAAATTTATATAATTTTACTCATATAATTTATTTTATCCTTATACCTAAAATACAGGTCCCTATAATTTCCTTTAATTTTATTTTATTTTTATCTTTAATTTTAGTATTCAAAAAATAAAATTTAATTACCAAAAAAATATAACAATATAAATCTTTAATTTTAGAACCCAATTAGATTTCATATTATAATAAAATATATTTTCCATCATACTCACAATTTAATACTTTATTTAATTTTCAAATATCTCAATTTTACTCCATAAATTACCACCTCTATTATTTAATTATTCAACTTACAACTATTACATTTTTAGCCCTTTTTAATTACATTAATTTAATCCCTTCCATTTGTCAATTATATCTCAACTAAATCAATTTTTGAAAAATCAAATCTACTAAATTATAATATTCAAATTTAATTAATTTACCTTTTTGCATCATTTTAATATTTTCTTCATATAAAATATTTAATCTGAACTTGGCTTAAGTTCAATTCTATTTCAAGTTTTATAATTTTATAAGGTTCAATCCTAATTATAAAAATTAAATTGATTCGTTAAATTCAATTCAATTTTTTTTTAACAATATATTACAACATTTCGACATAATATAAATTTCACTAAGTTTTTGTCATTAAGATTCTTTGACAGTTACTTAGTAATGATTAAATTAATTGTTACAATATATTTAACATTAAAATTTTCAAAATCTATTTTCAATCATTTGACAATTAAAATTTTCTCCGAACTTAAATTTAATTCTTGGAATTCACTCTTTAAATCTAACGTGACAAAAATTTCAAGCAGTTGACTTTTGGCTGATTTTTTCAAAATTTATTCCAATTAAATATTAATACGTAGAGCTTTACCATTCTTATTTACCATTTGACTAACAATTTTATGAATTTTTTTTTTGATTCATGAATCTCACATGTCATTAAAAACTCAGGATTACATCATCTCTTCCTTTAAAGAATATCATCCTTGAAATTCAACTATTGATAGCTTAATAGTTTGCCCTTGTGAATGACTAAAGGTCTTTAGATTCATTCTAACTTCAATTTTCTATATTTTTTTAGATGCGAATACAATACAATCCGAACATTTGCTAATACCTTACTTTATTCCGATTTCATTGAACCTAGATTTCACTATGTAATCTTTGTAGTTGTAAAGTTATATTGATTCTGAGTTATTTCCTAGATGCTCTTTAAGATCTTATTTATTGTGATTATTCTCCGAAACAATTATTTATACTTAATTACATGGTATTGTGTTTTCATTCCTAAAGTCTCAAATATCTTGATGCGTAACCATCTTTATCTTATTTCATTTCTCTAAACTAATCTACTCCCAAATGAACTGTTGGATAATTAATTCCATACCATAATCACGGTTTCTTGCTTTCATAGTTTCGAAATTACCTTTTGCATTAGTAAGTTGTTAATTCATTTCATTAGAGTTTCATTTACCATTTTTTTAATTATTACTTTTTTTTTTTTTTGCCAACTCTAGAAGTCTCTCACCATCCAAAGTGAATCCATGATATTGGAGTCTTCTCACAATTCTTTCATCTTCAATGTTATTTGTTTCAATACAAAACTCTAGGTAAATAAAAAAATAAAGAAAATAAAATGATAGTGTAGACCCCTTTGTGGACACCACCTGGGGGACTTTTCTCAATAGTACAGCAATTTAAAAAAGTTATGCTTAAATTACTGTACTGGCAGAAGTTATTACAAATATAGGGTAGTTTTTGCCACATAGGAGAGAGGAGAGAGGAAAGAGGAGAGAGGAGAGAGGAGAGAGGGTGAGAGAAGAGAGGAAAGAGGAGAGAGGAGAGAGGAGAGAGGGTGACTGTAAAAAAAAAAGCAAACTCGTCTCTTGAAGAGACGAGTTCCATGAAAGAAGAGAGGAAAGAGGAGAGAGGAGAGAGGAGAGAGGGTGTGTAAAAAAAAGCAAACTCGTCTCTTGAAGAGACGAGTTCCATGAAAAAAAATATATATATAATTTTAAAAAAATTCTAAACAAGTATTCAAGGGAAAGAGATGAGTTCCATGTAAAAAAAATATATATTTTAAAAAAAATATATTTTTAATTTAAAAAAACCCAAATTTAAAAAAAAAAAAAAAATTTCCAAAAAGGGAACTCGTCTCTTGAAGAGACGAGTTCCATGTAAAAAAAAATATATTTTTTATTTTAAAAAATCCCAAATTTTTTTTTTTAAAAAAAAAAATTCCAAAGGGAACTCGTCTCTTGAAGAGACGAGTTCCATGTAAAAAAAAATATATTTTTTAAAAAATATATTTTTTATTTTAAAAAATCCCAAATTTAAAAAAAAAAAAATCCCAAAGGAAACTCGTCTCTTGAAGAGACGAGTTCCATGTAAAAAAAAATATTTTTTAAAAAAAATATATTTTTTATTTTAAAAAATCCTAAATTAAAAAAAAAAAAAAATCCAAAGGGAACTCGTCTCTTGAAGAGACGAGTTCCATGTAAAAAAAAAATATATTTTTTTAAAAATATATATATTAAAAAAAAAATCCCAAATTAAAAAAAAAAAAAAAAAAAAACACACACAATTCCAAAGGGAACTCGTCTCTTGAAGAGACGAGTTCCATGTAAAAAAAATATATTTTTTATTTTAAAAAATCCCAAATTTAAAAAAAAAAAAAAAAATCCCAAAGGAAACTTGTCTCTTGAAGAGACGAGTTCCATGTAAAAAAAAATATATTTTTTTTAAAATATATGTATTAAAAAAAATTTCCCAAATTAAAAAAAAAAAAAAAAAAAAAACACACACAATTCCAAAGTGAAGAGACGAGTTCCATGTAAAAAAAAATATATTTTTTAAAAAATATATTTTTTATTTTAAAAAATCCCAAATTTAAAAAAAAAAAAAAAAAAATTCCAAAGGGAACTCGTCTCTTGAAGAGACGAGTTCCATGTAAAAAAAAATATATTTTTTTAAAAATATATATATTAAAAAAAAAAATCCCAAATTAAAAAAAAAAAAAAAAAAACACACAATTCCAAAGGGAACTCGTCTCTTGAAGAGACGAGTTCCATGTAAAAAAAATATATTTTTTATTTTAAAAAATCCTAAATTTTAAAAAAAAAAAAAAAAAATCCCAAAGGAAACTCGTCTCTTGAAGAGACGAGTTCCATGTAAAAAAAAATATATTTTTTTTAAAATATATATATTAAAAAAAAAATTCCCAAATTAAAAAAAAAAAAAAAAAAAAAACACACAATTCCAAAGTGAAGAGACGAGTTCCATGTAAAAAAAAATATATTTTTTAAAAAATATATTTTTTATTTTAAAAAATCCCAAATTTAAAAAAAAAATAAATAAATTCCAAAGGGAACTCGTCTATTGAAGAGACGAGTTCCATGTAAAAAAAAATATATTTTTTTAAAAATATATATATTTAAAAAAAAATCCCAAATTAAAAAAAAAAAAAAAAAAAAAAACACAATTCCAAAGGGAACTCGTCTCTTGAAGAGACGAGTTCCATGTAAAAAAAAATATATTTTTTAAAAAATATATTTTTTATTTTAAAAAATCCCAAATTAAAAAAAAAAAAATTCCAAAGGGAACTCGTCTCTTCCATGTAAAAAAAAAATTATTTTTTTAAAAATATATATATATTAAAAAAAAAAATCCCAAATTAAAAAAAATAATAATAATAATTCCAAAGGGAACTCGTCTCTTCAAGAGACGAGTTCCATGTAAAAAAAAATATATTTTTTAAAAAATATATTTTTTATTTTAAAAAATCCCAAATTAAAAAAAAAAAAAAAATTCCAAAGGGAACTCGTCTCTTCCATGTAAAAAAAAAAATTATTTTTTTAAAAATATATATATATTAAAAAAAAATCCCAAATTAAAAAAAAAAAAAAAATTAATTCCAAAGGGAACTCGTCTCTTCAAGAGACGAGTTCCCATGTAAAAAAAAAATATTTTTTTAAATATATATATATTAAAAAAAAAGAAAAAAACAATTCCTCAAAATTCCTAATAGACGAGTTCTCATCTAAAAAAAATATTTTTTTTTAAATATAAAATTTCAAGAGACGAGTTCCTTTAGGAAAAAAAATATATTTTTTAAAAAATATATTTTTTATTTTAAAAAATCCCAAATTTAAAAAAAAAAAAAAATTTCCAAAGGGAACTCGTCTCTTGAAGAGACGAGTTCCATCTAAAAAAAAATATATTTTTTATTTTAAAAAATCCCAAATTTAAAAAAAAAAAAAAAAAAATTGCAAAGGGAACTCGTCTCTTGAAGAGACGAGTTCCATGTAAAAAAATATATATTTTTAAAAAAATATATTTTTTATTTTAAAAAATCCCAAATTAAAAAAAAAAAAAAAAAAATCCAAAGGGAACTCGTCTCTTCAAGAGACGAGTTCAATGTAAAAAAAAATATATTTTTTAAAAAATATATATATTAAAAAAAAAATCTCAAATTAAAAAAAAAAAAAAAAAACACACACAATTCCAAAGTGAAGAGACGAGTTCTATGTAAAAAAAAATATATTTTTTAAAAAATATATTTTTTATTTTAAAAAATCCCAAATTTAAAAAAAACAAAAATAAATTCCAAAGGGAACTCGTCTCTTGAAGAGACGAGTTCCATGTAAAAAAAAATATATTTTTTTAAAAATATATATATTAAAAAAAAAATCCCAAATTAAAAAAAAAAAAAAAAAAACACAATTCCAAAGGGAACTCGTCTCTTCAAGAGACGAGTTCCATGTAAAAAAAAATATATTTTTTAAAATATATATTTTTTATTTTAAAAAATCCCAAATTAAAAAATATATTTTTTTTCCTAAAGGAACTCGTGTCTTGAAATTTTATATTTAAAAAAAAAATATTTTTTTTTAGATGAGAACTCGTCTGTTAGGAATTTTGAGGAATTGTTTTTTTTTTTTTTTTTTTTTAATATATATATATTTAAAAAAAAAAAATTTTTTTACATGGGAACTCGTCTCTTGAAGAGACGAGTTCCCTTTGGAATTATTTTATTTATTTATTTTTTTTTAATTTGGGATTTTTTTTTTAATATATATATATATTTTTAAAAAAATAATTTTTTTTTTACATGGAACTCGTCTCTTGAAGAGACGAGTTCCCTTTGGAATTTTTTTTTTTTTTAATTCGGGATTTTTTAAAATAAAAAATATATTTTTTAAAAAATATATTTTTTTTTACATGGAACTCGTCTCTTGAAGAGACGAGTTCCCTTTGGAATTGTGTTTTTTTTTTTAATTTGGGATTTTTTTTTTTAATATATATATTTTTAAAAAAATATATTTTTTTTTACATGGAACTCGTCTCTTCAAGAGACGAGTTCCCTTTGGAATTTATTTTTGTTTTTTTTAAATTTGGGATTTTTTAAAATAAAAAATATATTTTTTAAAAAATATATTTTTTTTTACATGGAACTCGTCTCTTCACTTTGGAATTGTGTGTTTTTTTTTTTTTTTTTTAATTTGGGATTTTTTTTTTAATATATATATATTTTAAAAAATATATTTTTTTTACATGGAACTCGTCTCTTGAAGAGACGAGTTCCCTTTGGATTTTTTTTTTTTTTTTAATTTGGGATTTTTTAAAATAAAAATTATATTTTTTAAAAAATATTTTTTTTTTACATGGAACTCGTCTCTTCAAGAGACGAGTTCCCTTTGGAATTTTTTTTTTTTGGAATTTTTTTTTTTTAAATTTGGGATTTTTTAAAATAAAAAATATATTTTTTTTTACATGGAACTCGTCTCTTGAAGAGACGAGTTCCCTTTTTGGAAATTTTTTTTTTTTTTTTAAATTTGGGATTTTTTTACATGGAACTCGTCTCTTCAAGAGAGAGTTCCCTTGAATAATTGTTTAGAATTTTTTTAAAATTATATATATATTTTTTTCATGGAACTCGTCTCTTCAAGAGACGAGTTTGCTTTTTTTTACACACCCTCTCTCCTCTCTCCTCTCTCCTGTCTCCTCTCTCCTCTCTCCTCTTTCCTCTCTTCTTTCATGGAACTCGTCTCTTCAAGAGACGAGTTTGCTTTTTTTTTACAGTCACCCTCTCTCCTCTCTCCTCTCTCCTCTTTCCTCTCTCCTCTCTCCTATGTGGCAAAAACTACCCTATATTTGTAATAACTTCTGCCAGTACAGTAATTTAAGCATAACTTTTTTAAATTGCTGTACTATTGAGAAAAGTCCCCTGGGAGAGTTTAATTTTTTTTTTTTTTTCTTTTGGAGGGATGGACCTCTTTATGCCGGGAGAAGCTACACTGACATGTGACAAGAACGCACCACCACCTCGCCATGGTGGTGGTTGAGATGGGATTTGTTCTGGAACGGATGATAGATGATGAGTATGGGAGCAGTGAAACGGGTGAGAGGAGAGTTTTTCAAAGAGATTTGGACAGAGCAAGTTTCGGAGGGAGGGGGGGAGGTCTTCATTTTTAGAGTTGAACGAGAGCTGAAGAAGGGGCAAAAAAGAGTTGGGAGATTTTTTTTTGAGAGAAAAATCTGGAGAGTTGGGTTTAGAAAAAAGAAACCAGCAGGGGGGGGGGGGGGTGAGGGGAAGACCAAGTTGGGGAAGGTTTTTCGGCCGACAAGGAGAGAGAATTCGGGCTGGGAATGCAAGGTTGGAGGGGTTTTTCAGCAGTGGGGGATAGAAAGGAGAAGAACAAAGAGCTAAAGAAGAGGACCTTTATGTACGTTTGTTGTTTTTTTCTTTGCTTGTTTGCACTTCTTGCTTCGTTTTCGTCTTCTCATGTGGTTCCTAAACATTGTTGGTTTGTTCGGTGGTAAATGTGTGTTAATGCTCTGTTTTTCTCATATTTTCTTTGGAATTTCCATATAAGGAAAATACCCATCCAGGTATTGTAGATTTTGATTTCTCTAGGAAAATTAGAGATTGGGTATTCGAGGTTTTTGGCTTCTCAAGGAAAACACGGAAGTGGGTTTTCGAGATTTGATTCCTATCGGAAGTTTTTTGAGTCTGTGATGTTGCCATTTCATTTGGGTATTGCAGATTTTTGTTTTTGATTTCCGATTTCCGAATATGAGAATTTAATTTTCAATTTAAAAAATTCCAATGTTCACTATTTATTTATTTAATTATTATTTTCGTTATTATTATTATTTTATTTATTTATTTATTTATTTTAAAAAAAATTTCGAACTTAAATAATTTTTCAAAATTCTAATTTCCGAATTTAATTTCCAATTTCAAAAATTCCAATATTCACATTCATTTATTTAATTATTATTATTTTTATTATTATTACTCTATTTATTTATTTATTTATTTAAAAATTCTGTACTTAAACAATTTTTCAAAATTTCAATTTCACAATTTAATTTCCAATTTTAAAAATTCCAATATTTACATTCATTTATTTAATTATTATTTTCGTTATTATTATTATTATTCTATTTATTTATTTATTTTTAAAAAATTCGATCCTTAAACAAATTTTCAAAATTCCTATTTCCAAATTTAATTTCAAATTTAAAAAATTCCAATATTCACGTTCATTTATTTAATTATTATTTTTTCTATTATTATTATTCTATTTATTTATTTATTTTTAAAAAAATTCCCTCCTTAAGCAATTTTTCAAAATTCCGATTTCTGAATTTAATTTCAATTTCGAAAATTCCAATATTCAATTTCATTTATTTAATTATTATTTTAGTTATTATTATTATTATGTTTATTTATTTATTTTTTTAAAATTCCATCCTTAAACAATTTTTCAAAATTCAGATTTAATTTCCAATTTAAAAAATTCCAGTATTCACATTCATTTATTTAATTATTATTTTTGCTATTATTATTCTATTTATTTATTTATTTTTTAAAAAATTCTCTCCTTAAGCAATTATTCAAAATTCTGATTTCCAATTTCAAAAATTCCAATATTCACGTTCATTTATTTAATTATTATTTTCGTTATTATTATTATTCTATTTTTTTATTTTTTTATTTTTTTATTTTTTAAAAATTTCATCCTTCAACAATTTTTCAAAATTCTGATTTCGGAATTTAATTTCCAATTTAAAAAATTCTTCTATTTATTGATTTATTTGTAAAAATTCCCTCCTTAAGCAATTTTTCAAATTTCTGATTTCTGAATTTAATTTCTAATTTAAAAAATTCCAATATTTACATTCATTTATTTAATTATTATTTTCGTTATTATTATTATTCTATTTATTTAATTATTTTTAAAATTTTCCATCCGTAAACAATTTTTCAAAATTCCGATTTCCGATTTTCGAATTTAATTTCCAATTTAAAAAATTCCAATATTCACGTTCATTTATTTAATTATTTATTATTATTATTATTACTGTATTTATTTTTTTTATAAAAAAAATTCCATCCTTAAACAATTTTTCAAAATTCCGATTTCCGAATTTAATTTCCAATTTAAAAATTCCAATATTCACGTCCATTTATTTAATTATTATTTTCATTATTATTATTATTATATTTATTTATTTATTTTTAAAATTCTATCTTTGAACAATTTTTCAAAATTCCTATTTCCAAATTTAATTTCCAATTTTCAAAATTACAATTTTCACATTTATTTATCTAATCATTGTTATTATCATTTTATTTTTAAAAAAATCCATCTTTAGATAATTCTTCAAAATTCCAATTTCCAAATTTAGTTCTTGTGAAACCAAGGTTTGGTTAATCTTGATTTTGATAATAACAAAACAAGGTTTAGAACTAATGATTATATTTCAAGTGTGATTAGGCAAGACGATTTCCAAAGTGGCAATCATAAAGACAAATCAAGCCAAGGAGAAATCATGAAGAAGAAGACTACCTCAAAGAGAAGTGTTTTTCAAGACCTAGCTTCATAAGATCTCTTTGTAAGATTGTTGGTGCACTAGGATTTTTATGCATTACATTCTTTACTTATGCACCAAAATCATCAAAGAGTTATTTTGTTTTAAATATTTTAAGAATTGGATGATTTCATGTTTTCAACTAAAACCTTGTGTTAAATGTTTTTCAAACTTGTTTTAAAAGGTTTTAAGTTGAAAAAAGTTTGTTGTTGAGCTAAAAAATGGTCAACTGGTTGAGGAACCGGTCGACTGGTTGTGCTCGTCCGGTCGAGGGATGCCAAAAACTTTCTCTCTCTCCCAATGGCCTTTTCTTCCTGGTCGAGGTGATTCTCTTCTCGGTTGAGGTTCGGTCGAGGTCCGGTTGAGGCTTAATGGTCACCTGCCAAGCATTAAATGCTAATAGCTAGTCAACCGATCGACCCCTAGCTCGATCGGTCAAACCCCCAAACGGCTAGTTTGGCTTTTCTCTTCTATAAAAAGACTTCAATCTTCATTGTTTAAAAAGCTTAACCTTCCCAAACCTTTCTTGAATATATTTGAGCCTTGGAAGAGTGTTTTTTTAGTACACCATTGTTTTATAAACTTGCATATCATTAGTGCACCTTTCAATCCTAGTTTTCTTGTATCATTTGAGCTTAAAGTTTTTGTACTAGGATTTTGTGAGATCATTTATTTATAAATCTTTGAGAGGAAGTTTCTCAAGTGTGGGGTATCACTTGAGGGGTTGTTCAAGAGTAGGATATCTTTTGAGAAGTGTAAAGGGTGCTTGGAGTCAAAAGTCCAAGAGGGTGAATTGGAACCATAATCCAATTTTATTGCTTGAAGGCTTGGTTTGGAAGCCTTGAATTAGTGGAACCTCAATCTTGGGATTGAAGCTAGAGGAAAGTGGATGTAGGCAAGGTTGCGCCGAACCACTATAAAATCTTGTTTTTGCATTCTCTCTTTCATACTCTTTTAATTTATATGCAATTGTCTTTATATTGTTTATTATATACTTGCATATAATTTTCTCTTACATTCGCATAATTTAAATTAGTAAAAAGAAACCATCACCCTATTCACCCTCCCTCTAAGGTGATTATCATAGGTTGGATTAGCCTATTTTTTCTAACAGTTCTCAATTTCTGAAATTCCAATTTTCCAATTTTCAAACTTAATTTCCAATTTCCAAGATTCCAATTCTCACATTTATTTATTTATTTATTTATTATTATTATTATTATCGTTTTATTTTATTTAAAAAAAATTCCACCTTCAAATAATTTCTAAGATTCCAATTTTTATAATTTAATTTTCATAGTTTCTACTTTTCAAATAATTTCAAAATCCTAATTTCTTTCAAATTTAATCTCCAAAATTTCAATTCTTGAATTTAATTTTCAAAACTCCAATTCTCAAATAATTTGCTAATTTCTTTCAAGTTTAATTTTCAAAGTTCCAATTCCTTAGTTTAATTTTCAGAACTCTAATTCTCAAATAATTTTAAAAATTCCAATATCTTTCAAATTTAATTTCCAAAATTCCAATTCTTAAATTTAATTCCCAAGACTCCAATTTTCAAATAATTTTCGAGACTCCAATTTTCAAATAAATTTCAAAAATCCAGTTTTCTTTCGAACAGTTTTAATTCCACTCTGGTTTTCAAATTACCTTATGTTTCTCTTGATTTTACATAAGTAAGAATGAATTTTTCATAATTCCGAAATAATGAAATTTGTGAAACCAATTCATGCAAGATAAATTGGGTTTTGGTGAGGGTCCAACATCAAAGAAGTTTTACTTAGAATAAAAATGAACTTGAGTGAAATGTCATGTGCCATTAGTGATTTCATATTCTGTTTAATGATACATGTGAAATATTTTATGCTCATTCTTGTGCACTAACCCCATTTCATGATAGCGCATTACTCGCTCGCTGCCAAGGTACGCACCCACTCTCACTTTGACCATTCTCCATGCTTTATTTTGGCTCCCAATGTATGATCACTTTTTGGTGTTCATGTTTAATCAATTAATTGCCACACGTGCTTCATTTTATTAGTAGAGACTCATTTTTAGTGACTTAGAGGGGTGTTATGGTCTTTACCGTACCTTCCTAATAAGTAACCTAACCCTCGAGCCCTGATTTGGTTTTTCACAAACCCCTTTTCCGAATAAGGAGTCACACTTAGGGTTTTCTTTCTTATTTTGTTTACCCTTTTAAAATAAAAAAATAAAACAAAAATAAGTGACGACTTCAAATCATTTTCTAAACAATAGATCAATTTTTCATAAATAAATAAAAAGAGAGTTTCGTCATCGAATGAGAACGCATCAAGCCAAAATGTAAGGTCCACAGATAAAGTGTTAAACTACTATTGAAAGCATGAAAAAAAACATGTAGATGTATTTTCTCACACTTTATCCAAAATATTACTTTTTTGGTTAAGGAATTGTTAAATACAATAATCAAAATACGTTTACCATTAATAGTAAAAGTGAATGAACCCTTATAACATGAACTAAAAGATCGATCATAAAAATAAATAAATTATAATTTTAAGAAAATGATTATGTGTTTAAATCACACAAAAAGTTAATTTCTATTGAAAGTGTTAAAATATTGAGAAAAATATGAAAATCATTTTTCGATCTAGTTTTCCCTTTTGTTCACAAAGCTCATACTTTATGTCAAGGAATTATTGAAATTATTTTTCCTATAATATTAGGAGCTAAACTAACTTGGAAAATATGAAATTAGTTTTTGGACCATTTTTTCCCCTTTTTATTCACTATACTAAAAAAATTTTCTATAATAAAACCATCCACCTTTTGCTTCAATTTTCAACTAGGCCTTAGTTTTATTATTTTGTATCTCTTGTGTAGTCTCATTGCGTTATACCTTCCTCTCATTGTTTTATACTTTGGTCTCATATATTTGTAACATGGTTCTATATGTTTATGTCTTCATTTAGTGACCAAGATCTCATTACATACTTTCAATGACCAAAATTTGAATGTCAATAGGTACCAATTCAGTACCATAGACTTTTCCAAAATTCCTACACTTTTCTTATGGCAATCTTTTTTAATAAAAAAATTGTTCATCAATTTTGTTAATTATTTTTTATTTGTTCACATTGAATTGCTTTTTTTAAAAAAAAGAAAAATTGTTTTTGTTCATTTGAGATTTTTTACAACGGTTAAACTAAATTTTGACCGGTCAGATTACCGGTTCGGTTGAGCTATTAGACCGGTGTAGTCATTGAACGGAGATGAATCGTGTGATCGTGCATCCGGTGTGGCTCTTTTTGCTTTTGTTTTCCTTTTCTCTGGACAAGCCACATGCTTTGCTTCCTGTCTGTGACTCTTTGTCTGCACCGGGGACCCACCCTTCCATTTTTCCTCTGTGCGTTGTGGGCTTCGGAGTTCGGACCCTTTCTTCATCTTCCTGTGACTCTGAACCCTTTTGGTCTTTTTCAGGTTCTGTACTTATAGGTCATAAATGTTATGATTTATACTATTTACTAAACTTAAATATATTTACATTTTTAGTCTTATTATAATTTAATATACATGTTAATATTAAAAATAAAAATATAAAAGATTTTAAATTTTATTTATTTATTTACATTTTTAATTTTCTTTTTTTATTTTAATTTTATAATATATGAATTATATATTTGTAGCACGATTCAAATACTGTTCACATCAGTATTTGATTCGATTCTAAAAATAAATCTGTCCTTTGGCAAATATGAATCATATGTCTTATATTTTTTAAAAATATATTCTTAATCTAGAGCCAACATTTTTTAGTACCATCTTCAACCTCCCCAACCGTCAAATCAAACAAAAATAATAGGTTGAAAAATATTAAGATAATTGTGTTTCGGAGTTAATTAAGTACAAAAACTAAGATTTGGTTCATATAAATTTATTATTTAAGCTAAAGACCTAAAAAAATATGAAAATTAAAAAAAATAATATATATTTTTTATTTTTCAAAAAATGACTTTTATTGACTATACAAAAAATAAAAAAACATTCATCAAAACTTTATTTCTTTTACAAACCTTAATAAAATTTAATATTATTTAATGATTTAGAAAAAAATACATCATTTTTCAAAAAATTAAAAATAAATTATTATTATTTAAAAATCAAATATTTTAAAAAAATACATATTTTTTAAATTATGTATATAAAAAATAATTAAAAATATATCAAATTTATTTTTTTTAAATGATGTATTTTTATAATATATTTTTTAAAAAATTAATTTTCTAAAAATAATAAATTTTCAAAATAATTATTTAAAAAATTAAGATTAAAAAGTTTTTCAAAGGATATAATAAAAAATAATTTTAAAAATTATATTATTTTTTTCATATTTTATTTCCACCCTATCATCAATTATACAAATTTGATGGAATCTTAATTTTTTTTTTTTATACAACGGTCCAAAAGACAATTTTCCCAAAAATATTTAGAGGGAACCAGCAAAGCCATGATATCAGCTTCTCGACCTCCAAGACTGCTGAGACATTATGAAAAGCCATTTATAACCAGTTCAGCCACAAGGATAAGCATCACAAAACACCACAAAGCCCTCAAAACATCCAATTACTTTTCTGTCTTTGCAGTGACCGCTGGTTAGTGATGGAGCAAACTGAGCTAGTCTTCATCCCATCTCCTGGGACCGGTCATCTTGCGGCTACGGTGGAGATTGCAAAGCTGCTGACTCAGCGAGACCGCCGAGTCTCAGTCACAATCTTCATCATGAAGTTTCCGTTTGAGTCCAAGGGTGGTATGACCTCCGACTCTGATTCCATCCGTTGCGTCACACTTCCTTCTGTAGAGATCAGCTCCGGACCGATGTCGCCTGGTGTCTTCCTCACTGAGTTCGTCAAAGCTCATACACCCCTCGTCAGAGACGCCGTCCACGCGCTCCACAAGCAGCGGTTTTAGCCCACCCAACAATCGGAGGATTTGTATCTCATTGTGGATGGAATTCTATCCTAGAGAGCATATGGTATGGTATTCCAATAGCCGCATGGTCAATGTACGCAGAACAACAAATTAATGCATTTCAAATGGTGAAAGATTTAGGGTTGGCGGTAGAAATTAAAATAGATTATAATAAGGATGGTGGTTATATTGTAGGTGCACATGAGATTGAAAATGGATTAAACAACCTTATGAATATGAATAATGACGTGAGGAAGAAGATGAAGAAAATGCAAAAAATAAGTAGAACAATCATGATAGATGGTGGATCATCATACTTTTCCTTGGGACAGTTTATTGAAGATATGATTGCCAATATTCCATGCAAGCAACAAAGTGAGACCTAATGTATGTTATGGTAGTGTGAAAGGAAGAGATGCATTGTATGCTTCAATTGTGTTATCATATCTTTTTGTTTCAATGTTCAAATAATTTATTTGATGAAACTAAGGAATTTGACCTTTCAAATTTTAGAAGAATTTTTTGTTTCTCCTTCTATTATTTAGCTAGTGAAGAAGTTTATGCTATCAAAACATGTGCATGCATTTTCACACCCTGAATTCCAGGTGACTCGACTCACAATTCGACGCATGACCCAGGTCAAAGGTTTGATCTTAATGGTTATTCTTATTCATAGTGACAATCAATCCTAATATCTTTATTTTTCTTGAATAAATTGACATCTAGTACCAAATTAATTTATTAAGTTAAGATTTACTATATGAATTTTTATTTTTTTTCAAACCAACCATCACTTGCTCACAAGCATAATAAATCTATTAATTATCTTACCATCCAAGATGATTACCCAAATATTTACAATAATCTCTAAGCTAAAAAAATATTTTCAAACATGTTTTATAAAATAACAAAGTATAATTTAAGTTACAAAAGTTCATATAACTCAAATTGATACATGCTAAAAAAGTAATATAAATTAAAAACAAAGATTATTATTGAAACTTTTTGGAACACTCTTTAATTTTTCTATGATTCTTCGTAAACTCTATCTCCATCTAAATTTTTTAAGAAATAAATGGATGAATATCTCCACATTACTCAATAGGATATCTTACACCCAAATGAGTTAAAGATTTTAGGTCAATATAATACAATCACATGCCAAAATATAATATTGCATTTAGATTATATACATTAAATGAAACTTTAATCATACAAAATTAAACCAATCAAAATAATCACTTTTCTTATTCAATCATGTATATATCACATAAGTTTACAAATAAATAAATCATTTTAGTCTCTAATAATACATTCAAACATACAAGTGATGTCATTTAATTAATTAATACAAATCCTTCTCCTAAATTCAAATATGATGCAAATGCTCACATGTAATCAAACAATGTATCATTGTTTATGGGTTTTCATTGAAGAATACAAGTCCGTACCCAAATACACTCTTTATTCAGAGTCTTTTTGAAGTAAACTTTTGTGTCTTTCATACCAAGGATCTCATTCCCTTCTTAATTTTCCCTCTTTGATGTACTTTCATTTCTTTTCTTTTTTTCTTTTCATTTTTGCCCTCTTTAGGGTTTTGTCATTCTCGTTTTCAATTCACGCAACCGTTTCTTTATCTTTTTGTATACATAACCATGGATGCAAATGAAGGCAACAATGCAATGCATAACCATTGTCCAATTCTCAACTCAGGTAACAATACTTAATAATATAAAGTAACATTGTAAACATATACCAACATTCAACATTTATTTATTTATTTTACAATTTAAACACACAAAACTTGAAATTTTCTACAACTTAAATTATTACTATTTTATTTTTTCACAAGTAATTTTCATTATTTCAATAATAATATATATTTAAATAATCATTCCAAATTTTCATTACATCTTCCAAAGATAGTAGAAGTAATTCCAATATTTTGCATAAATATCTCTCTTTAATTCACATAAATTATGTCATCAATAACAAATTTCTAAATTTTACTCAAACATTATTCTCACTAAAATCAATCCAAATATTCATAGATTCTCCAACAAATTAAAAGAATAATCCTAAATATAAAACCTTAACCAGCCAACACAATGATAAGTAGATCTAACTTTTAGCAACATCCACAAATTTTTCTCCAATAAAATATTAAATGAAAAACTTAGGAATAAATCACTCTATCAAAATCTGAAAATCGAACCATTGAATTTGAAATTCAACTCCATAGAGAAACTCCCTCTCAAAATTTGATACAGATTGGAGCACGTTTGGTAGCTCAAAGTGAGGGTTTTCCGTCATGGAGAACCCACAACCGCTATTGCATTGACCTCCATCTGTTTTATTCTCCTTTTGTTTTCTAGCAGTGGCTTTCACACTGCTTTGCTTTAGCGTCCACTCTTCCCTGTATATATATACCCCACCTCTCCCGTCCCCTCCCCTCGACCTCTCTCTCTCTTTTTTTTTTTTCACCATCCCATATTAAATTTATGTAATTTTACTCATATAATTTATTTTATCCTTATGCCTAAAATACATGTCCTTTTAATTTTATTTTATTTTTATCTTTAATTTTAGTACTCAAAAAATCAAATTTAATTACCAAAAAAATATAACAATATAAACCTATAATTTTATAATCTAATTAGATTTCATATTATAATAAAAATATATTTCCCATCATACTCACAATTTATACTTTATTTAATTTTCAAATATCTCAATAAATTACAACCTCTATTATTTAATTATTCAACTTACAACTATTAAAGTTTTAGCCCTTTTTAATTAGATTAATTTAATCTATTCTATTTGTCCATAATATCTCAACTAAATCAAATTTTTAAAAGTTAAATCTACTAAATGATAATATTCACATTTAATTAATTTACATTTTTGTATCATTTTAATATTTTATTCATATAAAATATTAAATATTAACTTAAGTTCAATTTTATTTTAGGTTTTATAATTTTATAAGGTTCAATCCTAATTATAAAAATTAAATTGATTCGTTATAATATTAAATTCAATTTTTTTAAAACAATATATTATAACATTTCGACTTTGTCATTAAGATTCCTTGACAATTACCTAGTGATAATTAAAGTAACGCTTATAATATATTTAATGTTAAAAATTTTAAAATCTATTCTCAATCATTTAACGGTTAAAATTTCCTCCAAACTTAAATCTAATTCTTGGAATTCACTCTTTAAATTGAACTTGAAAAAAATTTCAAGCTTGACTTTTGATTTATTTTTTCAAAATTTATTCCAATTAAATATTAATACGTGGAGCTTTATCATTCTTTTTTAACATTTGACTAACAATTTTTTCATCTTCAATGTTATTTGTTTCAATACAAAACTCTGTATACCTGGTCTTCTTAAGGAAAGTCTCTATTTTGTTTCCTTCTAAACTTATTAATGCAACCGCCCCTCTTTTTTTTTTTTTTTTTTTTTGTTACCTTAGTTTGAACCTTCCAATTTTATCTCACATAATAATTAAAAGGTTTCTCTTTCTCAAAGCCTTCTATTATTTTTCAAAATACATTGAAATCAATTTCATTAAATCCATTATTACTTTGTCTAATAAATTATTATTTTAATTCCCTTAAACAAGTTTATAATTTCTTCTAATAGTTGTTTTTCCCTTTAATGGGATCCATGTTTTCTCCTGAATCTATTATCAAGATGTTGTCTAGATAAGATTCCCCACTAATCCTTATAGAGTTTATTCATTTCCTCTTTATTTTCCATGCATGCCATAAACCCATAATTCATTAATGTCATACATCTGTATAACTCAAAATGCATTAATGGTTTTTTTTTTTCTTTTTCTTTTGCTTAAAATATTTTCATATACGAGGTCTCAAATGTTCCAACAATTATAAGGTAACTTGATTTTAATTTCCTATTAGAGCTCCTCAATTCAAATGTCTTATATCTTTTCAATACTTTTAGATAATTAAATCCCCTAATCCACTTTCTTTTTACAAAATCTCTTCCTTGTCATCCAAAAACACATTATATTTTCCATTAAAATGCATATAATATAAACAATCATACTATAATTTCAATTAAAATCAATAAGCAAGGGAGATGCGGCAAATGAGAAATTTTTAAAATTATATTTCTTCAATATTTGAAGCCAAATTAATCTAGAAAATATGAAAAAAAAAATGGAAGTAAATTAATAAACTATTATGGACAATGTGGAATTTTGTTAATTATGTTTAAAACAAATTAACAGTAGATACTATCAATCTTATTTACTAAAAGATCAATTAATGAAAAAATAAAGAAAATCAAATGATAATTTTTTATTAAAAAATATTACATCTTTAAATCATTCACAAAAAAATTACTATTCTCTCAAGTGTTAAACTACTATGAAAAGCATGAAAAAAAAATTTAGATGTATTTTCTCCCACCTTATCCAAAATATTACTTTTTTGTTAAGGAATTGTTAAATACAATAATCAAAATATTTACATTAGATTAAAAGTAAATGGACGCTTATAACATGAACTAAAAGATCAATCATATATATATATATATATAATTTTAAGAAAAAGATTATGCATGTAAATGACAGGGAAAGTTAATTGTTGTTGAAAGTATTAAAATATTGAAAAAAAATATGAAAACTAATTTGGAAAATATGAAATTAGTTTTTGGATAATTTTTTTCCCATTTTTATTCACTATACTAACATTTTTATATTAAGAAATTATTGAAATTTATATTTTTTTCATAATAAATAAACCACTAAATTATGTTTAAAAAATTTAAATATTAAAGGCAAATAGACCTTTATAATAATATAAAATATTTACAAAAAAAATAGAGGATTTAGACTCTTAACTAAATATTTGAACTAAATTATGATATTTTATTTAAATGTGTGTTAATATACCTTAATTCACAACTGAAGTTACTAACAATAAATCTGTATTGTCTTACCATATCTTTGTTATTTTGACTTGAAGTTGTTAATATTTACTATAATATTTGGATTGTTAAAAAAATGGTAAAAATATTTTTCATGGGGATATTATATTTCATCCCGTAATATATTCTTATAGATATTTTTATCATAGGATGTGTTTGATGGCATCCTTCCTTCTCATCCATCCAAGGTAATGATCGGACTATTCAGAAGGAATGTATGACACAAAGATTACCATTAAAAATATAATATTAGCAATTATAAATTAAAGTTGTCACTAAATAATTTTCCTCTATATTATTTTTTTTAGGCACTAAAAAGTTAATTAAGTCTCAATATGAAGGTTGCCACTAAATATTGATTTTATATTATCTTTAGTAGCGACATGATTTATTTTCAAGACTACAAGTAGGAAAGTGAATTCAATATAGTGTGACAACAATATAATACTATCACAAAATGTTAGTGTGGACCCCGCATTTTGCTCGATGCATTCCCACTCGATGGCGAAACTCGCTTTTTGTTTTACTTGGTGAAAATTTGATTTTTAAAAAAAGACTTGGAGTCCCACTTATTTTTGTTTTATTTTTGAAGGGAAAAAAACAAAATAAAAAAGAAAAACCCTAAGTGTGACTCTTAAAGGGAAAACAAGTATGTGAAAAACCGAGTTTGGGTCCGGGGGTCAGGTTATTTATTAGGAAGGTACAGTGGTAAGCTGTAACACCCCTCTAAGCTCGTATATATACGACATCTACTAAACAAATTAAGGGAATTATGACAATTAATTAATTAATTATGGATACCGAGAAAAATAATCAATGTAGAAGTCACGGTGAAAATTAATATACATAAAAATAATGATGAAATCTAATTATAAGAATACACAAAATAAATGACAAAAGAATGATGTAAAATGATTTATTGAACTAAATAAAAAAAATATTAAAAAAATAGTTTTCAAGAAATTTCAAAATATTTTATTAAAAATGATTTTGAATGGGTGATTTCAATTTATTTATTTACAAAATATTTTCTTTAAGTGATTTGACTCAATTTCATTTGTATTTAATTTTCAAAAAAGTTATTTACACTTATTGTATCAAAAAGAATTCATTACAAAATTTCAATTTGGGCACAAAAATTATTTTTACTTGTTTTTTTTTAAAAAAAATAAATAAATTTTTATAATTTTATTTACAAAAATATTTCAATTTGTTTTCATTTAAAAAAAAAGGTGATTGATACAAATTATTTAAAAAAAGTAACTTTATTTGCAAAAGAAATCTTAATTAAAAAAAAGATTTAAATCTTCTATTTCTAAAAAATACTTTTAATCACATTTTAATTAAGGAAAAAGAATTCATTTAAAAAAACATTTTTTGGACAATTCTATTAAAAAATAATTTTTTTAGACAACTTTATTTACAAAACAATATTTGGACAATTTTTATTAAATAAAGAAAATTTTGGACAAATATTATTTAAAAACAAATTTTCAAATTCCATTAAAAACAATTTTTTTGAATTTTCTAAATGTATTTTTCTGAATTTTTATAAATAAATAAATAAATAACTTTCTTCTATTAAAAATAATATTTTAAAATTGTTGTTTTATCAAAACACGTTTATTGATTTCTTCCTTTCATTTAAACAAAATTTATAGTTTGTTTGATGTTCAATTTTGTACACAATCAATAAATATATACAAATGAATATTTATATGAACTAATAAAAATAAAACCAAATAAAAGTGGGAAATAAACTTACAACAAACTCCACATGTCATAAATTCGTACTCAGTCAACGAGATTACAGAACGGGCCCATGCAAAAACAAAAATAACACAAATGTAAGTATCCAAAAATATGTAAAGTCCAAAATAATTATTCAAGCCTAAATTCAAACTTCAAATTTGTCTAATAAATTTTATTAATTAAAAATTGGCTCAAATTAAAAAATATAACCCAACAAAAATATCTCACATGTCATAAGCCTTAATCTAAAATTTTCAAATTAATAAACAGAATATAAGCTCAATTAATTAAACCCAAAACATGATAAATTAAAATAAATCTCATTGGGCCTAAATTTAATATCCCATAATCCAAGCCCAATTTAATATACACCACAATTGTCCTATGTCCAAATTTAATAGTTCAAATTGGTCAAGCCCATATCAAATATTCAAGTCATCCAATAATTTTCACCCATATTGTGTGCTCAAAATTCATATAAATTAACAAGCTCACATCAATAATATACATGGTCAAAGGAAATAATATTTTAAACTCAATCCAATAAAACCCAAACAAATAACCAATTAACAATAGACTCAATTTCAAATAAAATAAACAATATGTTATTGATATAATCCACATATCCAAAATTAATCACCAAATGCAATATACCCACAAATCCAAATTAACAAACTTCAAATTAATCCACCAATAATAAATTAACCCAAAGTACATGTTAATATAATAATTCAAATTTTATAAACTACAATTGCTATTAAAATCAAATCAAGAAAGATAAAGAAAAAAAAAACAATAATAATAATAATAATAATAATAATAATAATAATAATAACAATAAAAATAGAAAATGGATGAGAGAAAAAGGGAGGAGGTCGCCGGCGGTGACCAGCCGGTGACCTTGTCGGCAGCAATAGATGGCTTTTTCGAAACAAAAATAAAATAAAATAAGGATAAATAAAAATATAAAAATAAAAAATAGGAGAAAATGGGGATGGAAGGGGCACCGGAAAAGGCACCGACGTCATGGTGCCGACAGTGTGAGAGTTTAAGGAAGGAAAGAGAAAATAATAATAATGATAATAATAAATAAATAAAAATAAAAATGGAAGAAAGGAGCAGTGGGATAGGCAGCCGAGTGTGCTGATGGGGGAGAGAAGAGAAAAGAAAAAAAAAATTTGGAGGGAGGAAATGGGGAAATGGGTTGGTTGTGAATAGGAGTCCGGAGTAGGAGTCGACCCCGTGAGAGTTGAGGGAAAAAAATCCCCCCCACCACCCCCAGAAAAAAATCCTAAGCTCCCCATAAGCCAAAAAAAGAGGGAAGAGCCCAGAGAGAGGGGAGAGCCGACCACTTTTTCTTGGAATGGAGGGAGAAAAAAAAATCAATAAAAAAAAGGAAAAAAGAATGACGAAGAATGGAGAGGGGGAGCTTTTGGATGTGGGAGAGCATGGGGTAGGGTGAGGGTAGGTGGAGGAAGAGAAGAGAGAGGAGAGAGAAGAGAGAATAAAGAAAAAATAATAAATATATATATATACCAACAACAGTTACAAGCCATGCTCGCAGCAGTTAAGACCCCTCAAGATTTCCAGAAAATTCTTGAAGAAGGAAGCTCAAGCTTCTCCCAAGAAAATTCTTATGTAGAGTCTGATGATTCAACAAGCTACCTTCCAGACAATGGTGATGACTGTGAAGGAATCCTTCCTTCAATAAGAAGATCTAAGTAATCATCAGCCTTATGTCTTCCATCAAGAATATTTCAAGCTTTGCAATTTCTGCACCAAAGGCAGCAAGCATGTGTTCACACAGTTTAAAGAAGCCTGTCAGAAGTCATTTTAGCCGAAAGCAAGATTCCGGGTCAAAAGTCAAAAGTGCTACAGTTCCCTTTTACTGTTCACTTTCACTATTCAAGCACTATTCAAGCACAGGTCTACTATTCATGGTTACTATTTAAGATTCCTTTTTTGCCTATTTAAGGAGGCTTGGTCCTCATTTGTAAACAAGCTAAAAAATACGCTCCATTTCTCTCCTAAGCTTATGCTCTCCTTTCTCTCTTCTTTTTGAAATTGCTAATCCTGTTGAAAACATCACTCCTTGTGATCAAGAGATTAATCTTGTTAGAATTGACAATCCACCTAAGATTTTAGGTACCCAATTCATTCATAATCTCATTATAAATGATATTTTAAGCATTCCTTTATGCATTTCAAAATTTCAAATTGATATTTTGAATCAAGCAATTTTAAAAGTTGTTTTCACTTTTGAGAAAACAATTAAGTATATAGCTTTCAAGTATAATTTAACTAATTGGATTATTTTAAACCCTAATTTTCAAATTAAGTTTATTAAAGGAGAAAGGTCCATTCCTAATCACTTAACTCGTGGAATTTGCAGGGTTCATGAGACCATGGCCCCTAAAAAGAATATCCAAGCTCCTAACCAGAAAACCCAATCCAGTCAAGCTCCTTCTCCCCATAAAATGCTATGGAGCCAACAAGTTGAAGAAGAAGAAGAAGCAAGGCTTCATTCTTCTAATTCTATGCCTAACAAGATGATGACCTTGTACTATGATCATTCTGATCCATCTAACCGAGTCAAGGCCACCCAGTACTGATTCGTGCCCAATTGGTGTATCAACTGATTCATGTCCAGCTGGTGCTCCTTGATTGAGGGAGTAATCAACAAAATTTATAACCTATTATACCATGAATTAGGGTAGCAAAGACAAAGCTACTATAGCATAATGGCTCTAGGATCGTTCACTGGGATGAGTTTTCACTTCACAAATGATATTAATTCAAAGTTGAATTGGTGCCTTTTCATTTCAAGGTTAGCTTTAAAAGAAAACATTAAGATGTTTGAAAAAGGATTGGTCTTAAGCTAACCAAAAATAGTAACTGATTTTACTTACAAAGAAAAGTGTTTCTTGGAGTTTCAGATCACTAGGCTCAGATTCCTCATACAAAAAGGAAGTTCTAGTCACTTGTTTCTTTTCCTCGCATTAGAGAATTAACATATAGTTCCTCCTCCAACCGGTGTTGTACAGATGCTTCCCATTAATGGGTTCAAACACTAAATCCCTCTCACTGATGCACCTTGCAATGACTCGTGCCTCTCACCTAGCATTTTCCATTCAAGGTGATCTTTAACCTTGGATTACCCGTCAAAAGCTCGCAAGAGATAACTAATGGATGTCTTCTTGGAGTCCAAAAGCTTATCAAGTGTTGGCTATTCTAGAAAATCCTACCTTCAAACCACCTACCAAAAGCTCGCAAGAGATAAACTAGTGCATCTCCATGGACGGAGATCACTTGCCTTACCAAGTGTTGGCTCAGGTGAATTGAAGGCGTTTTAAGTTAACTAAAAAGATAAAAACCATTAACGGGTCACACTTTCTCTTCATAAAAAACTAAAACAAAAAAACTTCCAATTTATGCATGTGGAAACTTACCCGGCTTTCCTCACTCCAAGAGACAAAGAGCCTAGCCTCTCATCCTCTGAGGAAAAATCCTCAGAGTTTGGTTGGCTAGAAATAAAAAGAAATGAAAAATGAAAGAGAAGGAAAAACAGGGCAAGACTCTGTATATTCTATATATTTATATATCTATATCCTGTTGGATTACATCATGATCTGAGAACAAGCTCCCGAGAGCTATATATAAAGAAAATTACAAAACAAAATATCTGAGGTTATTCACCCCTTTTCCAAACTTAATAACTAAGAAATCCTATAATTGGTGGGTTACAAGGAGAATCTGGGGATTTAGACAACAAAAATCTGAAGAAAAATATCTCAAAGTGTCGGTCGCAAATATTGGGAAGCACTAAGGACCATTTCGCAGGTGAAAACGAGGTCTGCGAGATTTCGCAAATGCACAAAAAGGGTTGCGAAATCACTTCGCAGCAAAAGGCTGATTTCACAATGCTGTGAAGTTGGCTTTCAGCTTGTGGTGTTCGGCTTCCAACGTGTCGGGAAACTTCAGGAGGAATTCCACAGCACTGTGCAAAAAGGCTGCGAAATCATTTCGCAACAAAAGGGTGATTTCGCAACGCTGTACAAAATTCTTCCTTCAGCTTGGAGTGATCGGATTGCAATGGCTGTAACTCCTTCATTTCAACTCCGAATTGCGCACCGTTTGAAGCATTGGATTCTTGACTTCCTGAGATTTGAAATGGTATATAGCATGTAGAAAATGGACTTCGGAAAGTGCTCCAAAAGTGCAAAAGAAGACTGCAGCTGCTGTCCTATGTTTTCTTCACTCTGTTTTTCCTCTCTCCGTTGTTCTTTCCTTGCATACTTTGAACGACTATGGCAAAGGGCTATGGAGCTCCAAAGCTTGGTTCTTCATGAATTTGAGCTTCCAAAAGCTTTGCCATGAACTATATACAGCTCTCCCTCATTCTTAAATTGCTTTGGTGAGCAAAAAGCTATCAAAAACACCAAAACTTAACACAATTTGATTAGAAACGATTGTAAGGGTCCCTAACATGCCAATTGAGTTAAAAGGTAATAATTACTACTCAAGAGTGTTTAAAAGAGTTAATTACAAGCTATGAAATAACACTTTTTGAGTAGTAATCACTCCCCCCAACCGACATATTGCTAGTTCCTTAGTAATGAAGGAGAGAAAAATAAAAATAAACAATACTATAATTTACAACATCATGCTGATCAAAAAACAATTTTCAAGTGGCATGATGATCTAACTCTCACATGGAACATTAAAGAAATAAAACTCAAACTTCAACAAGAGTTATCAAATAACTTGTCTAATCACAATTCTTAAAGAGAAGGCATTATGCAAATTTAAGCTTTAAAATCATTTCCACTTCCAAAGGGTCAAACCTTACTCTTCCACAAAAATCTAAGTATTATTTATTAGTTTCCGAATATAGTATGTTGAACTAATCTCTCCCCCCAACCTAGTTTTTTTTTCAAAGCTTAGCAAACTGATCAACCTCCAATAGGCTAAGAACGCACCTTTTTTTTTCACAATTTTTTTTTCATTGTAGGAGTACAAGGCTTAAAGGTATTCTTTTCTAAATTGTCCATGTAACGGGGGTCCATCGATGACTCCCAACCAATTAAGGTTTAGGGCATCAAGCTTTAAGGATCTTTCAACTACTAACTCCTCGGATTTTACCCCGGACTTTTGAGAATGAATTTTAATACCCAAGCACCTACAGTATGTTAAACTCCACCTATTCACCCTTGTAACGAGCATTGAGGTCGGTGACTCCGAACCAATTAAGGCTTAGGGCACCAGGTTTTAAAGATTTTCACCATATACCCCTCAGACCTTGCTCGGGTTTCAAGGCAAGCAAACATTTTTCTTTCTTTCTTTCTTTCTTTTCAAAGGCTCATTGGCCTTTTACAAGGTGTCCCAACACTATTAAAAATGAGGTCAAAGGTACCAAGTCTAAAATTTTCCTAAGTCAAGAGGGAAATAGTTTTTCATCTTATAATCGAAATCTATTATGAACAGTGTGTAAATAGCTTAAAGTGGAAGAACTAAGGTTGAATTCAATAGAAGTTTCAACAATTCATCAACTTTAATAAGCATAATACAAAATCTAAGTCAATTAAAAAGACAAAAATTCAATTTCTCTCATTTCATTTTGAAAATTTTTCCTTAATAACCATGGAGAGTAGAATAAAAACTTTAAATTTTTTTAAAAATTAAGCAAAAAGCAACTAAATTACCAAAATAACTTAGCATTATTAACAATACTTACTTCCTCAACTCTCCCCCCAACCAAGCTAAACATTGTCCTCAATGTGAAAAAAACGATTAAAAAATAGGGAGGAAGTGGTACCTCATGAGTGACATGGAGTCTGAGTCATATAGGAGAAACCACATGCTTCAAAGAAAACATAAGAGTTAGTGAGTAGAGGAAATAGAAAAATGCCAAGTTTAAACAAGAATTGATGTCTATATATGATGTATCATCAGTAATACATCCAATCCCAGAATATAAGACATCAAAACATGGAATTATCTATACTAATATAATATGTAAAGACAAAAAGTAAAAAGATGATCAAGTAATGGTAAGGTCCTGTGGAGCTGATGCATCTATGGTGGCCTCTTGAATGGGTTGGATCAAGACTTTGGCCTCTATTCTGGTAGTCTCCTTAGCTGGCATAGTCTCCTCAGCTGGAGCTATGGTCTCTGATGGTTTTAGGAGGTTAAAAATGGAGTGAGAGGCTTGGTGTGTGTGATCCCAGGGTGTGCGGGGCTCTCCTCTTCAGATGCATGATTGTGAGGCTCTGTTGGCATTTTTAGCAATTTCCCTTGGCTTTGCAAGGTGTTTTTGCAAACCTTCCTCCATTTCGCAAGTCAATTTTGCAATTTGAAGGCCATTTCGAAGCCCAAAGGTGATTTCGCAGTCAAAGGGGAGTTTCGCAGCCCAAAGGTGATGAAAAGAAGGAAAAAAAATTTTCGCAACCGTTTCGCAACTACAAAACATCTTGCGAAATGGGGCTTTGGCTGTGGAATTAGGAGTTTTTATGCTTCGCAACCATTTCGCAGTTGCAAAACACCCTGCGAAATGGGGCTTTGGCTATGAAATTGGAAGTTTTTATGCTTCGCAGCCATTTCGCAGCTGCGAAATGAGGGTCACTGTGCTGCGAAATGGCACTCGTGTGCCAAAAAGTGGTTTCGCAGCTGCGAAATCCTTTGCGAAATGGAGCTTTTCCTACGAAAATAGGATCTTTCATGCTTTGGTGGTTCGCAACCGTTTCGCAACTGCGAAATGGGAGTCACTGTGCTGCGAAATGGCACTCGTGTGCCAAAAGTGGTTTCGCAGTTGCGAAAATTTTCGCAGAAAGGGGCCTGAGGCTGTGAACTGTTTTTGCAGCAAAGTGCTGATTTCGCAGAGGCTGCGAAATCTCGCAGACCCCTGTTTTTCCCCTATTTTTGCTCTGTTTTCGCTCCGTTTGACTCCGAAAGATTTCCTTTCAATTTCTTTGCATTTCCTCTTGATTTTGATCATCCAAAAACCTATATTACATAAAAAAAAAAAACTAGAATTAAAGCATTGAAATCAAAATTAAAGCATTGAAATCAAAATTAAAACATTGAAATCAAAATTAAAACAAGTAAAAAAAAACAACACAAAAAGATATGGACTAGCTAGTCTTTAAAAAGACTAAGTCCATCAAAAAAATTGATCCTGATTTAGCTTGCTCGGATCCCATATGAAGTTTGCATCCCTCACTTGAGACTTGATTTGTATGATTTTCCCATACAAAGCTTGGAGAAAAGGTGGATGCATGTGTTTCTTCATCAATTCTTTCTTGATGACTATCTTCTGTGGTCCTTCATCTATATAGTCATCTTTCTCTGTACTTTTCCCCTTTTTCTTTCCTTTGATTTCCTCCCTTTTTTCTTTCTCTGTTTCACTCTCTACCTTATGCTCTAGCTTGCATGTGGGCAGATCAACCTCTTTACCACTCCTCAGAGTGATCACTTCTTTGACTTCCCTCTTTTGTGAAGATTCTCCCTCCTTAGCCTCCATTTCATGGATACTCATGAAATTTTGATAAGGTTGAGAAGGAGAGTTTTCTTTCTCTTGCACTGTGTTGAGGTTGACAAACCTTGAGATTGAATCTTGGAGATTATCTATCTTCTGAGATAGATCATTTTGCACTTCATCCATATTTTTGTTCAATGAACTCTCTACACTATCAATTTTTTGATTGAGATGAGCATTAATGGATTTTTGAGCTCCAACAAAGTCTCCCACAACCTTGCTAAGATTCACTATAGCTTGTTCAAGGTTTGAGGCTTGCTGTGGTGCTTGAGCAGGTTGCTGATATTGAGGTGGCTGTGGTTTCCAAGAGAAATTTGGATGGTCCCTCCAATTGGAATTGTAGGTGTTGCAATCACCAAACATTTTCCTCACAGATGGAATGGTAGGACACTCTTCCCCCAAGTGCTCATAAGATAGACAAATGGCACAAGGCATAGCTTGCAATGGTGTCTGAGAGATGACTTGCACTGGTTGCATATTCGTCATTTCTAGCTTTTCCAATCTCCTTTCCATAGCTGCAATCTTTGCCTTCATGTCTATGCCGTCATTCAAAATATACATCTCACCCTTAGCATTAGGTTGAGACATCATTCTTCCCATATCTCTAGCATTTGGTTCATCCCATCCTCTTGAGACTTCAGCCACATAACTCATGAAGTTCATGGCTTCCTCTGTTATCTCGTATTCAATATGGCATGCACAACTAGCAATTTGTGAATAAAAAACAGAGAACACAAAAGAAAACAAAAGAAAAAACAATTCAAAGAAAGAAAAAAAATTAAGGTAGACTAAAAACTAAAAAAAAAAAGTATACTAAAATATGAACAAAGAAAAAGAAACAAATAAAAAGAGTTAGTAAAAGGAAAAGAAAAGTTACCAAACTTGTGATGAAGATCACAAGTACTCTAGAAAGGTGTTATCACTGTAAAGTGGCACCGTCCCCGGCAACGGCGCCATTTGATTCGTGCCCAATTGGTGTATCAGCTGATTCATGTCCAGCTGGTGCTCCTTGATTGAGGGAGTAATCAACAAAATTTATAACCTATTACACCATGAACTAGGGTAGCAAAGACA
Source organism: Vitis vinifera (assembly GCF_030704535.1). Classification (NCBI taxonomy): domain Eukaryota; kingdom Viridiplantae; phylum Streptophyta; class Magnoliopsida; order Vitales; family Vitaceae; genus Vitis; species Vitis vinifera. The sequence goes on along the minus strand of NC_081816.1, from coordinate 17,562,553 downwards.
AAGCTACTATAGCATAGTGGCTCTAGGATCGTTCACTGGGATGGGTTTTCACTTCACAAATGATATTAATTCAAAGTTGAATTGGTGCCTTTTCATTTCAAGGTTAGCTTTAAAAGAAAACATTAAGATGTTTGAAAAAGGATTGGTTTTAAGCTAACCAAAAATAGTAACTGATTTTACTTACAAAGAAAAGTGTTTCTTGGAGTTTCAGATCACTAGACTCAGATTCCTCATACAAAAAGGGAGTTCCGATCACTTGTTTCTTTTCCTCGCATTAGATAATTAACATATAGTTCCTTCTCCAACCGGTGTTGTATAGATGCTTCCCATTAATGGGTTCAAACACTAAATCCCTCTTACTGATGCACCTTGCAATGGCTCGTGCCTCTCACCCAAGGATGAAAATATCGGTAATTACGGATATATCGGATATATCGGAGATATATCGGTGGATATTTTGACATAAAATATTGGTAGACCTAAAATTGACCAAAACTTATAAAAATATAAAATAAAACTTTTAGAAATGAAATTAAAGTATAATAGATATTTTAAAGTTATTTTATTAAATAAATTAATGTATATATAATATTGTACGTGTCAATAAAAAATATAAATTTGATAAATGTATATTGATTATTAAATTATACTAAATATTATTTGATCATTATATTGTGATATTTGATTATAATATATTTCAATGGATATTTTAACACAAAATATCCGTAAACCTAAAATTAATCCAAACTTATAAAAATATAAAAAAAAAACTTTTAGAAATGAAATTAAAAATAAAATAGACATTTTAAAGTTATTTTTTTCGAATAAATTGATATATATATATATATATATATATATATATATAATATTGTACATGTTAATAAAAAATATAAATTTGATAAGTGTATATTGATTATTGAATTATATAAAATATTATTTGATGATAATATTGTGATTATAATATGTTTAATTTTAAAATCTATTTAATATTAAAATTATGATATATTATAAAATAAATGATGATAAATATATAAAATATTAATATATTAATAATATTAAAAACACTATGAATAAAATTATGATATTTTTTACAAATCAATTAAATGAAAATTTTTCATTTAATTATAAAGTAGTTATAATTAATTTGTTATTTAAAGTGTTTTTTAATATTTTATTTATATCCTAGTTTTGATATATATTTCTTTAGTGTGTAATATTTATCAAAGGGCATGTTTGCCCTAGTGGAACTGGGCCTGAAGTGGAAACCTTTTGTTGGGGGTTCGAATCCCCCCAACAGCAGGAAGAAAAAAGCTTCATTTTGACCGTTGGCCGCCTGTGTTGATCGAGCGTTGACCGGCGATATATCTCTGCCGTATGTCGTGTCGGCACCCATCGACACACCGATATTTCGCCGAGAATATCGCCTAATTTCGGTGATATTTTCTTCCTTGCTCTCACCTAGCATTTGCCATTCAAGGTGATCTTTAACCTTGGATTACCCGTCAAAAGCTCGCAAAAGATAACTAAGGGATGTCTCCTTGGAGTCCAAAAGCTTATCAAGTGTTGGCTATTCTAGAAAATCCTACCTTCAAACCACCTACCAAAAGCTCGCAAGAGATAAACTAGTGCATCTCCATGGACGGAGATCACTTGCCTTACCAAGTGTTGGCTCAAGTGAATTGAAGGCGTTTTAAGTTAACTAAAAAGATAAAAACCATTAACGGGTCACACTTTCTCTTCATAAAAAACTAAAACAACAAAACTTCCAATTTATGCATGTGGAAACTTACCCGGCTTTCCTCACTCCAAGAGACAAAGAGCCTAGCCTCTCATCCTCTAAGGAAAAATCCTCAGAGTTTGGTTGGCTAGAAATAAAAAGAAATGAAAAATGAAAGAGAAGGAAAAACAGAGCAAGGCTCTGTATATTCTATATATTTATATATCTATATCCCGTTGGATTACATCATGATCTGAGAACAAGCTCCCAAGAGCTATATATAAAGAAAATTACAAAACAAAATATCTGAGGTTATTCACCCATTTTCCAAACTTAATAACTAAGGAATCCTATAATTGGTGGGTTACAAGGAGAATCTGGGGATTTAGACAACAAAAATCTGAAGAAAATATCGGGAAGCATTAAGGACCATTTCGCAGGTGAAAACGAGGTCTGCGAGATTTCGCAGATGCACAAAAAGGGTTGCGAAATCACTTCGCAGCAAAAGGCTGATTTCGCAACGCTGTGAAGTTGGCTTTTAGCTTGCGGTGTTCGGCTTCCAACGTGTCGGGAAACTTCAGGAGGAATTCCACAGCACTATGCAAAAAGGCTGCGAAATTATTTCGCAAGAAAAGGGTGATTTCGTAACGCTGTGCAAAATTCTTCCTTCAGCTTGGATGATCGGCTTGAAATGGCCGTAACTCCTTAATTTCAACTCCGAATTGCACACCGTTTGAAGAATTGAATTCTTGACTTCTTGAGCTTTGAAATGGTATATAGCATGTAGAAAATGGACTTCGGAAAGTGCTCCAAAAGTGCAAAATAAGACTGCAGCTGCTGTCCTCTGTTTTCTTCACTCTGTTTTTCCTCTCTCCGTTGTTCTTTTCTTGCATACTTTGAACGACTTTGGAAAAGGGCTATGGAGCTCCAAAGCTTGGTTCTTCATGAATTTGAGCTTCCAAAAGCTTTGCCATGAACTATATACAGCTCTCCCTCATTCTTAAATTGCTTTGGTGAGCAAAAAGCTATCAAAAACACCAAAACTTAACACAATTTGATTAGAAACGATTGTAAGGGTCCCTAACATGCCAATTGAGTTAAAAGGTAATAATTACTACTCAAGAGTGTTTAAAAGAGTTAATTACAAGCTATGAAATAGCACTTTTTGAGTAGTAATCAAGTACCCAGCCATTTCAGGGTCTCAGACCTTCAAGCAAGTCATTAAGGCTAATCCCTCTCAAAAGGAATTAGCATCAAGCTCCTCTTTTTCAAACAAGAAAATTGTGGTGGCTGCCAACCCCACACCTCTTTCAACAAAATCAAGATATTGGCAAAATGATTTAAATCAATCTCTTTTGGTTATTAAAAGAGAATTTTTCTCTGAAAACCCCAGAGAGATTGCTGCAAAAGGTTTTCAAGAAAATTTTCATTATCCCTCTGGTGATATTTTAAAAACAAGAGAGTTTTATGAAGCAATCCTTACAGAAACTGGTTCTGTTAAAATTAAGCATAATGCTGACAAATTCAGCAATATGGGTTTGAAATTCTCCACCTACCATATTTATAAGATTCTTACTATCAAGCAATGGGGCGGAAATCCTAATCTTTCAAGGGAATTTTCTGAACCATCAAAGCCAAGGTTTTTTAATTATTGGGATTATTAGAGAGCATGGTTTAATGCTTTTCTAATCCAGAATAGGGACTTCCATCATTCATGGATGTTCTATTTTCCATCTAAGAATCAGCTTTCCTCTTTCCCATTTTGGTTCTACAATTGGTGGACTTATTATGGTCCGACTATTAAGATTCTTCCTAAGCCCATCCTGGATGGCTTTGAGCTATTCAGAAGCTTCTATTCTGAAGTCAATAAGCAAAGAAACGATTGGTTCTTTAGCACTGTTCCTAAGGTCATTAGAACCATTTACCACGAAGAATTCTATGCCTACTTAAGACAAGAAAAGAAAAATATTAAGTTTTGGATTTGGTTTGAACTCTTCTAACAAGAGGAATATCCAGGTTATCCTTGTAAGCGTGTTGATAACACTAAGAGCACTGATAAAACTAAGTCCTTTGAATCTTCTAAGGAATTCCAGGAAAATCCCCAAATCAACCAGGCTTTTGTTGATAGGATTAATCAGAAGATTAAGGATAATCTTGTTGCCCCTTTGACTGTCCAGCCTCATAAGAGAATCAATATGGTTAAAGATGATATTAGTTCAGAAGAAGAAGTTGATGAACTAATTAAGATGTTTGAGGAACCCCATAATCAAGATATTAACAACTTGGAAGCCTTTAAGACTAGGAATTACTATCCTAGGCCTACTTTTCTTGACATGCAGTTTGAGGAAAGAAATCAGTATACTCAAGCCTCATACACCAGTGGTACTATCTATGAATGGAACATAGACGGTATGACCGAGTATAACATACTCACTAAGCTTCAAGAAATGACCATGGTAAGTACAGCCTATAAACTAAACAATAGACTGCCAGATCATGCTGTAGCTCAGACCATTGTTGCTGAGTTTACAGGTCAGCTTAAGGGTTGGTGGGATAATTATCTCACTTTTGATGATAGAAATAGTATCCTTAAGGCCTATAGGATTAATGAGAATAATGAAGTTGTTAAGGACGAAGATGACCAAGATATAGAGGATGCAGTGGCTACTCTAATCTACTTAATATCCAAGCACTTCATTGGAGATCCTGCAAAAATTAAGGATAAAACTGCAGATCTCTTAACCAACCTTAAGTGTCCCAAGCTTCATGATTTTAGGTGGTATAAGGAAGTCTTCCTAACCAAAGTCATGCTAAGGTCAGATTGTAACCAGTCTTTTTGGAAAGAAAAATTCATCTCAGGATTACCCAAGCTTTTCTCTGAGAGAATTAGGATCAAGATAAGGGAACAGTATAATGGTCAAATCCCTTATGATAAGCTAACCTATGGTGAGATTATAAGCATTGTCACAACTGAAGGGATTAAGTTGTGCAATGACTTCAAGCTTAAGCAACAAATGAAGAATGAACAGAAAATCTACAAGAATGAATTTGGATCATTTTGTAGCCAGTTTGGTTTCAGCCAAAAGGAAACTATGCCTCCCTCTAAGCAAAAACCAAGCAGGAAGCCTAGCAAAGATAAGTTTTACCACAGTAAGAGAGGTACCTATGACAACTATAGGATGAATAATACTAAGCAGTCAAGGCACGTCCAAAGAAGGGTCAACAAAGATACCCAGAAAAAGGTAGAAACTCCTTTAGATGTCAAGCCAATTATCTGTTTTAAATGTGGCAAAGTTGGCCATTATAAGAAAGATTGTAGAGTTAAGCAAAAGATTAATAACCTAAGTGTCTCAGATGACCTAAAAAATATGCTTTGTAAGGTAATGTTAAACTCCACAGATTCTGAATCAATGACTGATTCAAACAATGAAGATGACATTAATCAACTAGACAGTAGTGGTGAAGTTTCTAGCCAATCTTCTAGTGACCAAGCAGAATGTATTAAGGGTAATTGTAATTGTCGTCCTAAAACTATAAATGTCATAAGCCAAGATCAGGAATTTATCTTAGATACTTTAAGAAAAGTTGAAGATGAAAAAACTAAGCAAAATCTTTATGAAGTTTTTAAGAAATCTGTTGTTAAGGTAGAAGCCAAGAAGACTGTTAATCCTTATAACCTTAACGATATCTTAAACAGGTTTGACCAGCAGTCTCCTAAGGAAGTCAGCATTAAGGAACTTCATGAAGAAGTTAAGTAGCATAAGAAGGAGATTAAGAAGTTAAGACAATTCATAAGTTTAGGTCTCTCTGATCTCCAAGATCAAATCAATAGAATTTTCAACCAAGAAAACCATATGGATATTCCAGAATCTTCTCATGTTAATGATAATGAGACAGATACTTTTTTGAATACTGTGAGTAAGGTTTTCTTCCAAAGGTGGGAAGTCTCCCTTACTATAGTAGTCAAAGATAAATTTGTCTTTGATATTATTGCTTTGATTGATTCAGGAGCAGCTGAAAATTGCCTTCAAGAAGGTCTTGTACCTATTCTTTTATGCGAAGAGACTAGTCTGTCTCTATTTGGAGCCAATGGCAAAAGACTTGCCATAAAGTATAAATTAACAAATGTTCATATCCGTAACCATGACGTCTGTATTAAGCAAACCTTTATCCTTGTTAAGGATCTTAATAAAAAACCCTCCTAAGAATACCCTTCTTAAACTCTATTTATCCCTTGTGGGTAGATAACCAAGGTATAAGAACAAAGCTTTTTGATAAGGAAATTCTTTTTGAATTTGCTAATCCTATTGAAAACATCACTCCTTGTGATCAAGAGATTAATTTTGTTAGAATTGACAATCCACCTAAGATTTTAGGTACCCAATTCATTCATAATCTCATTATAAATGATATTTTAAGCATTCCTTTATGCATTTCAAATTTTCAAATTGATATTTTGAATCAAGGAATTTTAAAAGTTGTTTTCACTTCTGAGAAAACAATTAAGTATATAGCTTTCAAGTATAATTTAACTAATTGGATTATTTTAAACCCTGATTTTCAAATTAAGTTTATTAAAGGAGAAAGTTCCATTCCTAATCACTCAACTCGTGGAATTTGCAGGGTTCATGAGACCATGGCCCCTAAAAAGAATATCCAAGCTCCTAACCAGAAAACCCAATCCAGTCAAGCTCCTTCTCCCCATAAAATGCTATGGAGCCAACAAGTTGAAGAAGAAGAAGCAAGGCTTCATTCTTCTAATTTTATGCCTAACAAGATGATGACCTTGTACTATGATCATTCTGATCCATCTAACCCAGTCAAGGCCACCTAGTACTGATTCGTGCCCAATTGGTGTATCAACTGATTCATGTCCAGCTGGCGCACCTTGATTAAGGGAGTAATCAACAAAATTTATAACCTATTACACCATGAACTAGGGTAGCAAAGAAATTGCTTTCCATCTTTAACTTTCCTAAATTGCTTTTTTGAAATATGATCTCTAAATTGAGTCCAAGTCCACTAGAGTTTCTCTAATATTAATATGCCTCTTGAGAGAGTTCTTCTTGGAATTGATAGGCCTAAATTTTTAATCATTATTCTTTGCATTCAACCGAAAACTATCAAAACAATTTTCCATGACAATCTAATTAATTAAAGAATTCATGAAAAATGAATAAAATTTTCTAAGCTTTGGGCTAAATTAAACTTTCACTTGCTAGTGGTTTTTAGTTGAGATTCATCAAATATCAATTTGGAAATTGGTATTAGCAATGGCAAATAACAATATCATGACTTTGAATTCAATAAAAGCTTTGGCTTAATTTCCTTATTGAATACCACCTATCTTAATAAGTGGTATAAGAGCCCAGCATTATGAGTACCACAATGTAGCTTTATTTATATAAACGGAATTATATGAGATGATTGGAGCTTTATCCAACAAGTAATATAAGGATTATGAGCATCATGATATGGCACTATTTATATAGACATTCCTAGAGCCCAGTCCAACACTTAGTATATAATCATTATAAGGAGAATATTAGTCAATGATCCTTGACATACATTATGCCTACAATCATAGACCAAATTATCTTACTATAAAACTTCTAATATCACTCTATAAATAACTCCATTAATCTTGCCCTAATTACTTAACTTTTCTGTATATATCCCCATTGATTTGCATATATAAGCGTATTGTCACAGGATGCTTCAAATGAGCCTCCCTATGGGTTTATATAGAGCCCAAGAAGCTTCTGAAGACTCCTACACTTAGCCATTAGTAGGAAGAGTGTGGAAGGTTCTAGAAATGCCTAGAGAAGGCCACACATCTCTACACTATGGTGGAAGGCATGAGAGGAGTCCAAGGCTTTCTAGAGAATTCTAGAGATCTCTTGTATATTCTTGTACATAGGCTTGTACATAGAATTGTGTAGGGTGTTCTAGAATCTTCTTGATTTTTAAGGAACCCTCCAAGGTTCTAGAGAGTTCCATTGGTGCCTATAAATAGGTGAGTGCCTCATTTGTCCAAGACACCACCCAAGAACCTAACTAACCAAGCAAGTGAGTTCCCAAAGCACTTGTAAAGCTTCCTTTGAATAATAAAAACTTTCATTCTTCAAGAGTTGCCTACTACGCCTTCTAAAGCTTCCGAGTCGTGAGCATCTTAGCCTAGTAAGCTAAGCATTGGGAACAAGGCTGACTTAGCAAGATCAAGTGTCTTGACTTATCTAAGTGCCACACGAGCTTAGGAAAAGACTAAGTTCGTGACAAGTGGTATCAGAGCACTACTATGAAATGGGCATAATAAAGGAAGCATGTTGGGCTCCAACGTTGAGGACGCTAGTGAGCAAACTTATGGAAGGGAAGCTAAGCTAGCTACACGGGGAAATGGCAGAAAGGATAAATCTCGTGATGTCGTTGCCAACAAGGAGGCAAGGTTAGCTAATGTGGAGCTAGCCATGGCGGACACTCGGGAGGGGTTGAACTTGATCGAGCAAGGCATGGAGAAGGGTATGAAGGATCTTAGGGAATAGATCTAAGACCTTCGTGAGGGGATGCTAGTCTCATAGGTTCAACCAGTGTCACACAAAAAGTTTGTGTCCTTCTAAGAAAAGGTCTTGAGCATGCTTGCTAGCATGGAGTCAAGGATAAAGGCCTTGGCCACTCGAATGGAGTCCCGAGACTAGGAGGTTAGGTAGGAGTCAGCCATCTACAAGGCTGCTGTGTAGGCACAAGTCATGGCCACATAGGAGGTGTCAAAGCCATAAGGGTTTAGTGGCAAGCGGGATGCCAAGGAGTTGGACAACTTCTTATGGCATATGGAGTGGTACTTCAAGGCTATCACACTAACTAATGAGATGGCTAAGGTAAGAATTGCAACCTTCTACCTTACTAGCACAACTACTCTATGGTGGCATCAGAGGTTCGTCAATATGGAGAAAGACATTGGCACCATAAAGACATGGGAAGACTTCAAGAAGGAGATCAAGAGACAGTTCTTCCTTAAGAACGTGGCTTACCTGGCTAGGAAAAACATGAGGCTTCTCAAGCACATAGGCTCGATAAGCGACTATGTCAAGGAATTCTCTTCGCTTATGCTTGAGATTCCTAACATGACTGAGGAGAAGTTGCTATTAAACTTCATGGATAACTTGCAAGGGTGGGCTAAGCAAGAATTAAGGTGCTGAGGTATTCAAGACTTAGCCACTGCTATGGAAGTAGTAGAGTCTTTAATGGATTACAAGAGGGGAGACTCCTTTAAGGTTGAGTCTTTGGAGGATAGACACGCACGCCATGGGTAGGGGAGACGAGGTTTCAAGGGACCACAATGCTTCTAGAATGGGATCAGGCAAGATGCCTAAAGTCTGAGAAGGAATGGGTAAGGTGGAAAGGAAGGAGTTTACGCCTAAAATCAAATGCTTCCTATGTGATGGTTCACATTGGGCATGAGATTATTTAAAAATGAAGACGCTCAATGCCATGATTAAGGAGAAGGAACAAGAAGGTGAAACACATATGGGCTCGATCTAGCTACTAGGTGCCCTCCAAGTCAACCCAAAGCCCGGTACGCCTATGACCTCCTTACTACCAGGGGTGCAAGTAAAGAAGGCAAAAAGGAAGCGAGCTGAGATAGCCCACACACACATAGACAAGGTCACTAAGAGAAAGGTGAACTTGATGGGCAAGAGAAAGCAACACTCCAAGCATCGAAAGTGTAGGGGTTTGCATCCATTCGAGGCCTCATGGGAGAAGAAGGTGAAGAATATCCTGGCTAAACGGGTCACCAGGAGACAAAGGGTCCCTCTTGTGATAGAGTATTTAGTCCGATGGAAATGACTACCTAAGAGGCAGGTAAACTAGGAACATATAGATGCCTTGAAAAGTTCTGAAAACACATCGAGGGGTTTCAAGAAAAGGCAATGATGAGGACGTCGACGACATGGGTGGGGGAGAGTGTCAAAGAATGCTTCGAATGAGCCTCCTCATGGGTTTATATAGAGCCCAGGAAGCTTCTAGAGACTCCTATACTTAGCCATTAGTGGGAATAGTGTGGAAGGTTCTAGAGATGCCTAGAGAAGTCCACACATCTCTACACTATGATGGAAGGCATGAAAGGAGTCCAAGGCTTTCTAGAGAATTCTAGAGATCTCTTGTATATTCTTGTACATAGGCTTATACATAGAATTGTGTAAGGTGTTCTAGAATCTTCTTGATTGGTAAGAAACCCTCCAAGGTTCCAAAGAGTTCCATCGGTGCCTATAAAATAGGTGACGACCTCATTTGGCCAAGGCACCACCCAAGTACCTAACCAACCAAGCAAGTGAGTTCCCAAAGCACTTGTAAAGCTTCCTTTGAGTAATAAAAACTTTCATTCTTCAAGAGTTGCCTACTACGCCTTTTAAAGCTTTCGAGTCATGAGCATCTTAGCCTAGTAAGCTAAGCATTGGGAACAAGGCTAACTTAGTAAGATCAAGTGTCTTGACTTGTTTAAGTGTCACATGAGCTTAGGAAAAGACGAAGTCCGTGCTAGTATGCTTACCTAGTATAACACAGAGAAAAATTCCTATCCTATTCAATGTTTCATTACTTTTTTTTTTTCATTTCAATTTTAACATGGTATTAAATTCATCCAACTCTAACAAGTGATCCTTCTCTGCTGTTCCATTTCTAGTTTTTTTTTTCTTTTTAATGCCAATTGTTTGATTCCAAGTTTTGCACCATCCCTTATCATGTTTCCATTTCCTATTATCCTATGCCTCCAGAACCCACTGAGTTGGTAATCTAGCCATTACCGTCACCAATATATAACAAATTTTTGGTTCCAGTCTTTGTTCAAGTTTTTTATTTTTTAATCAACTATCATGGTTGAAGAAAACTCTTGTTATCAATGCTACTACTACATTTGCTCAAGTTTCAACTTAGCTGATCTCAATTAATGTTATTGCTCAACTATTAGTGAAATTGACTCCATCGACTTTTCCTTCATGGCAAACATAGCTTCATTCTTGCTTATTTGGCTATGACCTCCTAGTTTTCTTGATGGTTCAAATATCTGCTCAGTGCCCACCATTATTGACAAAGACACTATTGTACCAAATCCAACACATGAATTAGCAAAGACAAGATCAACTCCTTCCACATGCAATACTTGCCTCTTTGTTTGAAACAGTTATACCTTTGGTTGCTTCAGCCTCTACTTCGTGAGATTCATGGACTCATCTTGCTCAGCTCTATGCTAGTAAATCTTGTTCTTGTATTATGCATCTAAAATAATGGTTGCATCTCATGAATAAAGACACTAAACCTATCTATGATTATCTTTAAAACCTCAAAAAGGAATTCATGATGAAGTTGCACCGATCAACTCTCCACTCTGGTGATGATTTGATTATTCATGCTCTCAATGGCCTTGGGCCTAATTTCAAGGACATTGCTATAGCTGTTCATGCCCTTGATAGTCCCATTTCCTTTGAAGAGTTGCATGATAAATTAGTTGAACCTGAAACCTTTCTGAAGAGACAAATTACAATTTGAGTCCACGTATTACAATCAATTATACTCATGAAAATGATAACAAAAATTAGAACCTAAAATCAATGGAATCAAACCATAAATGGTGACAAGTTTAACTATTCCAACCACAATGCTAATTCTCATGATTGATCATATAACAACCAAAAATGCATCAACACTAATTAGACCATAGCCTGCCAAATATGTGGAAAACATGGTCATTTTGCACTACAATGTTTCAAACTCAAAGCTAAAAATGATGTCTCAGCCTATTACCCACCAAGCTATGATAAACAACTATAATCCCCATTGGTTCGTGGACTCTATTGCTAGTCATCATGTGAATGGTGATCTTAACAACCTAGCCCTATACCAAGGCTATGAAGGCACTGATCATATCATCAGTGGAGATGGATTTGTGCTTCCCATTTGTCATTTAGTTCTACACATATTTCCTCAAACTTTAACTCTTTCTTTTTATCTCATATTCTATGTGTGTCGTCTATACAATAAAATTTGACTTTTGTTTCTATATTATACAAAATTAGCAACACATCCATTGAATTTTTTCCTTCTTTTTTTGTTGTCAATGATCTCATCATTTTGGGGCACATATTCTCCAAGGTCATCAATGAGTGGCCCCAGTCTAGTGGCACTGCTTTTATCCCTCATTGTTCTCTGTTTAGAGTTAAGGCCTCTTCAAGTAGTTGTCATAACCATCTTGGTCACCTTCCTTCAAAAATTCTCTTACAAATCGTCAAGTCTAGCTCTTTACTTGTGTTATACTCAATATCATCCAATTTTAATTACAATCCATGTCATTTTAATAAGAGTAACAAACTTTCTTTTGGTGTGTCTTCTTTAATAAGTCGTGGCCCTCTAGACTTAGTTTATTATGATATTTGTGGCCCATCATCTGTTTTTGTTGTCAATGGTTTTAAATACTATGTAATCTTTGTTGACCACTTTACTAAGTATACTTGGCTTTATCCTCTCCAACTAAATCTGATATTATGCCCCCTCTTTCTCAAATTCAAAAGCCAATGTTGAATGCTATTTTCATGAGCTTATGAATTTTTACTCTATAACTTGGGCATAAAATATAAAAAAACTCACCAAGTCCCTCCAAACCAATTATGTTCAACATCTCACTACTCCTCCTTATGCACCTCAACACAATGACTCATCTGAACAACGACATTGACATATTGTTGAGATAGGCTTAACTTTGTTGCATTAGGCCACTATGCCTCTTTCTTATTAGCCATTTGTTTTTCAAACAACTACATGTATCATCAATAGAATTCCCACCTTGATCCTTCACTCCAAATCCCCTTTGAAGCTCTCTTTCATACTATACTAAATTGAACTAAACTCAAAACCTTTGGTTGTCTCTCTTACCCTTGGCTATGCCTATATACTCAACACAAGTTAAACCAATGATCTAAACCTTATGTCTTTTTAGGGTATTCCATAGCTCAGAGAGCATAGAAATGTCTTGACCACTTCATTAATAAAATGTACCTTTCTCATCATGTTCAATTTGTGGAGAATGTTTTTCCATTCTCTAAGGATAACTTCATGCAACCTATTATCTCCAATTTTCAAAAGTGGTCATCTTATTCTCCTTCCTTTGCCTCTCTAAGTGATACTCCCTCCTTAGTTCATTAGTCTCAACCTCCCCCATCCTCTCTATCTATCTCACCACTGACTACTACCTCATCAAATGTTGAAAGAATATTAATCTAACAACTTAATTTGTTAGGAGCAAGTTTTGGCTTTCCCTTTCAACTTTTTAGTAAGATAGCCTTTGCTCGAGTAAGCAATCGTGGATGAGTGCCCACTAAAACCACTAATGCTAATGGAAGCCATTTTCTTGCTCCTGCCACTCTAGATCCAACATCAACCTCTACTAAAGATTTTATTGCAATGCAACCTACTACTTCTGATTTCCAAAAGTGATTATCATGTTCTCCTTCCCTTGCTTTTCTAAGTGATACTCTCTCCTTAGTTCATCACTCTCAACCTCTTCACTCTTTTCTATCTATGTCACCACTACATGTCATCTCATAAAATGTTGAAGCAGTACCTCCATTCAATGGCTCACCATCATGTACGTCCTCTACTTTGGCTTTTTGTGGAGACACTACCCCTACTCTTTTTTATATCATCTTACTAACTGATTTTTCTTCCTCTTTACCAAACCCAACCGGATTGCCTTTTCTCTCTCACTACACTCACCCCATGACTATTCACTCTCAAAATAATATTTTCAAGCCTAAGCAATTCCATACTACAATCAAACATTATTTACCCGATCCCCTTGAACCCAGAAATTCCACAACTGCCCTTCGTGTTTCAAATTAGCATGAAACAATGATTGATGAGCTTAATTCCCTACTAGAAATGGGATATGGGAACTTGTTCCACCTCATCCATCAAAAACATTGTTGGTTGTAAGTGGGCTATTCAAGTGAAATGCAATCCAAATGGGGGTTTAGCTCATTATAAGGCATGATCTATTGCCAAAGGCTTTCACTAATGGCTTGGCATCGATTATCATGACACGTTCAACCTGGTAATTAAAGCAACTACCATTCAAACATTTTTCTCCATTATGCTTATTCGTGATTGGTCCCTTCACCAAATGCATGTTAATAACGCCTTTTTTTTTTTACATAGAACTCTCCATAAAGTAGTTTACATGACACAATGCAAAATGGTTTTGTTGATGAAGCTAATCCTACTTATGTCTGTTGGCTACATAAGACTTTTTATGGCCTTAAACAAGCATTCAACTCATGGTACAATGAGTTGAAAGAATTTCTACATGATTTTGGCTTTACCAACTACAAGTCTGGTGCCTCTCTCTTTATGCACAATGCAAAATGGTTCACTATTTTATTTCCTTATCTATGTTGATGATCTCATTGTAACAAGTAGTAACCAATCTCTTGTACAACAATTCATTTACTCTCTCTTCACTCAGTTCTCTATAAAGGATTTAGGCAATCTCCACTATTTTCTTAACATTAAGGTCTTGCCAACTTCCCAAGGCATGTTCCTTACTCAACACAAATATATAAGAGAGAGCTCCTGGCAAAAACAAATATGGATGGTGCTAAAGAGGTTATCACTCCTATGTTGACCACAAAACATATCCTCCTCATGATAGCCCTTTTCTCATAGATGCAACAAAATATCAATGTGTCATTGGTGCCTTATAGTATCTCTCTCTAACACAGCTAGACATCTTCTTCTCTATCAATAAACTGGCTCAATTCATGCACTCTCCTAAAGTGCCATTAGACATTAGCAAAATGGTTATTATGATATCTCAAATATACCATACGTCATGGCTAGGAAAAAGAAGGGGAAAAAATGGAGAAAAAAAAACATGGTTGAGGAAAAAAAAATTATTTGGAGAAAATGAAAAGAAAAGGTTTGTTGTTCCAGTTTTTTTTTTGGAAAACAAACAAGAAAGTGATTTGTTGTTTATAATAATAATAATAATAATAATAATAATAATAATAATAATAATAATAATAATAATAATAATGATAATAATTTATTTATTTTTTAAAAAAATTCTTATTACAAGAACAAGCCTTGAACTTATGACCATAGGTGTCCTTCTTCCTAACCATTGCATTGGTTGTACCATTGGGTTATGGCTCATGATTAGGCTAAGTCATGTAAATAGACCTACTAGGGAAATAAGACTACTTACTCTATTTTCCCTATGAGGTTTACCCCAATTTTTATTTTTATTTTTTTGGATATTGGAAACTACGATATAAAGAAGTTATGTCTAAGGAATTTAGATTTTAAGAGGGACCATTTGTGACCTCTCTATATTTCTTGAGAATTGAATATTTTTTCTAAGGAGGTCGGTCCTAGTATGGGCTATTACACCCCACTAGTCTTTCCTGAATACTCTGTAGAATGGTTTTAAGTTATTCTCGGAAAATTGGCTAAGGAATTTATGTCTAAGGAATTTAGATTTTAAGCGGGACCATTTGAGTAAATATTTTGTCTAAGGAGGTCAGTCCTAGTATGGGCTATTACACCCCACTAGTCTTTCCTGGGCATGTAGAGTGGTTTTTAGTTATTCTTAGAAAATTGGCTTTATTAATTTTTTTAAAAATAAAAACATTTTTAACACATTTTCTTAGGTGTTCCAAGAAAATGGCAATTGAATCCAACAATGTTGTTATGGATGAATTGGCCCAAGTGGCAACCCCTACTATGGCACGAGTGCCAACATTGCCTACCACAATACCTATATCTATCTCACTTGGAGAAAAACTAGAAAAGTTTAGTAGACTTAATTTTAAAAGGTGGCAACAAAAGATGTTATTCTATCTGACCACTCTAAATCTTACAAGATTCTTGATTGAGAATGCTCCTAAGCTTAGAGAAGACGAGCTCTATATCCAAGGCTTCAGTATTGTGGATGCTTGGAAACATTCTGACTTCCTATGTATAAATTATGTAATGAATGGGTTAGCCGATTTTCTGTACAATGTTTACTCTAACAACAAAACAACTAAGGAGCTATGGCCATCTCTAGATCGGAAATATGAAACTAAGGATGTTGGGGCTAAGAAATTCATCATGGATCGCTTCCTTGACTATAAGATGGTAGATTCCAAGACTATGGTAAGTCAAGTCCAGGAACTTCAAGTAATCTTGCATGAGATACATGCTGAGGGAATGATTTTGAGCGAAACTTTCCAAGTGGCAGCTATAATTAAGAAACTACCCCCTGCTTGGAAAGATTTTAAAAATTACCTCAAGCACAAAAGAAATGAAATGAGCGTCGAAGATCTTATTATTAGACTTCTTATTGGAAAAGATAACAGAGGATCTAAAAGAAAGGGGCAAACACTTTAAATAAAGCCAAGTCTAATTTTGTGGAACATGGTCAAAGTTCCAAAGCAAAGAAGAACAACAACAAATGGAAAGGATCTAAGTTGAGACCTAAAGGAGGGATCTCCAAGAAGTCAAAGTTAAAAGGAAAGTGCTTCAATTGTGGAAAGCAATGTCACAAATCTGATGATTGTAGACTGCTTAAAAAGAACAAACCCAAGGAAGCTAATGTGATCGATAACATCATTAAAGATGTTTTTGACATTAACCTCACAATCGTAGTCTCTAAAGTGAACTTGGTGGGATCTAACCCAAATGAATGATGGATTGATAATGGTGCTACTAGCCATGTATGCTTTGATAAGAAACTATTCTCCATTTTTTAACCAATTGAGAACGGGGAAAAGGTGTTCATGGGGAACTCTGCCACTTTTGAAATCAAAGGTCAAGGCAAAGTAATTTTGAAGATGACTTCCGGGAAGGAGTTGACTCTGACTAATGTTTTATATGGACCCAAAATCCGTAAGAACTTGGTGTCTGGTTCATTGTTGAATAATCATGGATTTCAATTGGTATTTGAGTCAAACAAATTTGTTTTGTCCAAGAGTGGAATGTATGTTAAAAAGGGATATATGAGTGATGGAATGTGGAAACTCAACATAATGGCTATCATTAAGTCAAGTATGAATAAAGCTACTACTTTTACTTACATACTTGAGTCTTCTAATCTCTGGCATGGTAGATTAGGACATGTTAATTATGATACATTATGTAGATTAATTAACTTAAATCATATACCAACATTCCAAAATTAATTCCAAACATAAGTGTGAAACTTGTGTTGAGGTAAAACTAACAAGGTCATCTTTTCAAAGTGTTGAAAGAAACACTAGACCCCTTGCTTTAATTCACAGTGATATATTTGACCTGAATTTTGTACAAACAAGAGGTGGTAATAAATATTTTATTACTTTTATTGATGATAGCACCAAATACTATTACGTGTATTTGTTAAGAAGCAAGGACGAAGCTATAGAGAATTTGTTCTCTATAAAAATGAAGTTGAGAATCAACTCAACAAGAAAATTAAGGTGCTAAGAAATGACTGAGGTGGTGAGTATGAATCACCATTTGTTAACATCTGTGCTCAACATGGGATTATACATGAAACCACAACACCTTATTCACTTTAGTCCAATGGAGTGGCTAAGATAAAGAATCGTACCTTGAAGGAAATGATGAATGCAACATTAATAAGTTCTAGATTGGCACAGAACATATGGGGAGAAGCCATTTTGACTGCTAATTACCTTTTAAATAAGGCACCAAAAAAGAAAGCAGAAAGACTCCATATGAGTTATGGAAAGGAAGAAAGCCATCCTACAAATACTGACGAATGTGGGGATGTCTTGCTAAAGTGAAAGTTTTTTCACCTAAAAAGGTGAAAATAGGACCTAAGACTATTGATTGCATTTTCATTGGTTTTGCACATAACAGTAATGTTTATCAATTTCTTGTTTATGAATCAAATATCCCAGATATTCACAAGAACACAATAATTTATAAAATAATAAAAACTAAGAATTAAAGGGTGAGTGGACAAAAAATATCACATATAATCGAGATTTAAAATTAGGCTTAAAATTAATATAAAAATAAAATTGGGATAAATTTTAGGGTCTACAATTAGTATTTAGTGATAAATAATAATTTATAGTAAAAGAAATATTAAAGTCTATTTTTAGAGACAAACTAGAAGTGATAACAACATTATTACTACTAATATCAAAATGATGAATAAATTTAACAACAATAAAATAATAGGGTCCCTAAAATCCTTTTCCCTCCAAATGTTGGAAATATTAAAGTTTGGTGTCAAAGTTTTAATTACAACATTTTTCTGCAAATTCATCTTTGTCACTTAATGTAGTCATTGTAATACCTTCAATGACAATAAAATAATATATGTATGCACTAAAACTAGAATATTAATGGTAAAACTTAAGGTGTTACTAAAATTCTTATCACTAAAAACCAATTTTTCTTGCCGTATATATGAAAATGATTTGAAAAATTCATTTTAGGAATACAAATTAGAAAAATAAAAAATAATTTAAAAACCCTTACGAAAATCTACAAAACATCATTGTTTTGCCTTAATTCCAAAACTCTAAAAAATCAAGATCAAATAAAAAATATCTTGAAAGTTATTTCAAGGAAAAAAGACAAAGGCTAAGGATTTGAGGTAATCCATTAAGAAATACAAGAGAGAATTGTGTTTTGGGCATGAAGAATACGCGGAGATACTAATAGGTATAGAACTTTTTGAAAGTAGTTTTTGCATTTACAAAGGTTGAGAAAATCTTCATAGGTAAGTTTCCACATATACCTAGTATTCTTGTGTGATTGAATATATTTTAGATAATCATAACAAATATAATTTCTTACCGGGCAAATCCAATTAATGTGACGAGTTTTCATGGTTTGAATCCAATTGGCTAGACATATATTGCTAACAACTCATTATGTAAGAGCCTAAATTTTTAAACAAAATTAGTAATGAGAGAGAATTATTAGAAAAATGAAAGAGAGAGAGAAAGAAATGATAATGGACAAGAAGAAGATGTGCTCTTAAAAAAATGGAAAATTTAAAGAAAACAAGTTTGTATAAGGAGACAAATATTTCTTTTTATACACACTATTTGTATCACCGACATAAAACTTCTTACATTCATTTATTTTAGTTGAAAAACCCACATTAAAAAACAAAAGAACTCTAGATATTAGGATTTTTTAAAAATAAAGAAAATAAACATCTTTTTGAATGATAAATGTCACTCATCAAACTTTTCTTGCATCCATTCATGTTAAAGCTAGCATACTTTATTTTTAAAATTAGGATATTTTTATTTACTTAAAATTTTATTAATAACCTTAAACCAAAAGAGATCAGCTTTACAAAATTTGACCGAAATATCTCAAAGACTTTATGTGAAAAGTGTAGCTTATTCTATCTCTTTCTTAAGGCCAATAAATAAATAAATAAAATAAAATAAAAATAAAAGAAAAGGATAGTATTTTTTTTGTTTGTTTTATATTAAAATGAGAGAAATTTATAGAACCACCCATCTTTTGCTTCAACCTTCAACTAAGCCTTAATTTTATTATTTTGTATCTCCTATATGGTCTCATTGCAATATACCTTCCTCTCATTGTTTTATACCTTGGTCTCATATAATTGTTGAACATGATTCTATATGTTTATGTCCGCATTCAATGACCAAGATTTCTATAATACTTTAAATGACCAAAATTTTGAATTTCAAAAGGTACCAATTTGGTGCTATAAACTTTTCCAAAATTCTTATTATTTTCATATATAAATTATATATTCATATTTACTTTTTATAATATTAACTTTTTTAGTGTATTACAATAGGTTAAAAATTTTGCTCCAAAGATTTAACAGTGTGAGACTACTTCACTACAATGAATCTTATACGACATATTTGAATTAAAGTTACAAATTTTGAAGTTCTAGGATGTTTTGAATTTTAAGTTAGAATGGTATATTGGTGTTATACCATTCCAATACTCTTAAAAATAGCAAGATCAGGTTTGAAGAATTTTGAAAGGAGAATTATATTTGTATAAACCAAATTTCTCTTTTACGTTCCTTCTATTGACACATCCATTTTAAAATATTAACTTTATTATCATATCCATCAATAAATTTTCAATATACCTATAAACACTCTTCTTATCTTTCTCTTCTACATTGATTTTCTTCTTCCTTTTTCTTTCAACTTTTTTCTCCTCAATAATGAACCCTAAAAGAAAATATCTTTTAGGGTTTTTTCTTTATGCAAATTTCAATTTATTTCTTTTTTAAAAACTTTGGAGTAGTTAAAAAATGATTACAAAAAATTTAGAAGTGAGAAATTATGAAAGTGTGCAAGAAATAATAAATAAAAAATAAACTTATTTTATGATGTTCAAGGTGGAACAACACCGTACAAATGTTTAACCTTCGTGTCCGCAAGTGTTTTGGTTATTTTATTGAGGTACATTTTTATCATAAAAAAATTGTTATTGAGACCGATGCAAACACAAATTGGGTGGATGCAAACATAGTATCCGACCTTAAAACACCATTCAGCAAACCTTTTTTTAAAAAAAAAATGTTTTCGTTCATTTGAGGATTTTTACAACGTTAAACTAAAATTTGACCGGTTCGGTTGAGCTATTAGACCGCTTTAGCCATTGAACGGAGATGAATCGTGAGACCCGGTGGACAGACCGGTTCAGGAAAGACCGGATGGCTCCTTTCGGCATTTTTGTCTTTTTTCCTCCACAAGCCACATTAATTCTTTGTCAGCAACTGGGGACCACTCTTTCCATTTTCTATGAGCGATTTTGGTCTTTTTCTGTTTTTGTACCATTCCATGAGGGGCAATGGGTTGCAAAATAGTTGCGTAAACCACTAGGCTGGTGTTATTTTTATAATTTATTGTAATATTATATTATTTAAAACTAATGCAACATAAACCTTAAAGTCGCTCGGTCCATAAAAGGGGCTGCCCATACACGTGTCACAAGTCCAATCTTTAATATCTCCCAAATATAATCATATCATTTGTTGCATTACCATAACGGACAATCCTAATCATTGGGTAAAAAAATTAAGATTTGATTTATAAAAATTGTATAATTATAAGAAAGATATAAAATATGAAAAGGATAATATAATCTTCAAAATTATTTTGAGTATTTTTTATCTTAATATTTGATAAATTTTTTTATTTTAATTTCTTTTAATAATTATTCTAAAAATTTATTATTTTTTTAAAAAATATATTCTAAAAATATAACATTTAAAAAAAAATTGACATATTATTAATTATATTTTTACCTACACAATTTTAAAAATATATATTTTCTAAGATGTTTGATTTTTAAATAATAATAATAATAATTTAGTTTTATTTTTTTGAAAAAGGGTATATTTTTTTCCAAATCACTAAATTAAATTAAATTTTATTGAGGTTTACAAAAAAAATAAGATTTTAATTAATGTTTTTTTTATTTTTTTTTATAATTAATAAAAATCATTTTTGAAAAGATAAAAAATTCATATCCTTTTTCTTAATTTTAACATTTTCACTAAATTTTGAGCTTAAATAATAAATTTACATGTGCTAAAGATTAATTTTTGGACCAACGAACTCCAAAACACAATTTTCTCGACCGAAATGCCTTTCCCCATCCACTCACCCTCTCATTACACACTTTTACGCATCACACACACAAACATGTGTCCATCCACCCCCCTTCTCATTACACACTCTTGCACACCACACACAAACACGTGGTCATGGACTACGACACGTCTCCACACTGACTTTTCAATTCCTATTCTATCATTAAAAATATATTTTTTAAGGGTATGTTTGGATGGAGAAGAAAAAAATTAGAGAAAAGGGAAAAATAAAAAAATAAAAATTTGATTTAAATTAAATAATTTATTTTTATATTCTAATTTAAACTTATCTACTTTTTTTAACTCTTTAATATAACAAGTAAATAATTTGACAATGTATAAATTTTAATTAATTTTAATTATATTTATTTATTTTTTCATATTTTTTATAATACAATTAAATATATATATAAAAAAATTTAAATATTTTTTTATCTTCTTAATACCTTTTTATTTTAATTATATTTATATATATATATATATATATTCTTAATCTAGAACCACCCTTATTGGCCTCAATCTTCAAGCTACCCAATCGAGAAGTCAGACAAGGCCGACGAGTACAATGACGCTTAGATTGAACCAGCAAAGCCATGACATCAGCTTCTTGAAATGAGAATTAATAAAAAAAAAAGTTATAAAAATATAAAGAAAAACTTAATAAATGATAAAAAAAAAAATAATACACATGTAGAAGTGATTTATTATCGGATATAAAAAAAAGTGATGATATATAAATATTTTTTATTTAAAAATATTGATAACTTATTTATAGATTTATATTTATCTTATATTTAATTATCATATAAAAGACATAATAAGATAATTAAAATTAATTTTATTTTAATTAATTTATAATATAATAGGTAAAAGATATATATAATATGAGTTGCATTTATGATATTAAATCACACTTTTCGTAGTGGAGGGGAACCTTCTCATTTCAAGGGTCCATGATGTGTCTTGGGAAACTTCTCGGAATTTGCCTGGGCGAATGCGAATCAGTTTATATATATATATATATATATTCTTAATCTAGAATCAGACAAGATCGAACCAGCAAAGCCATGACATCAGCTTTTTGTCCTCCAAGACTACTGAGACATTATGAAAAGATGTTGATAACCGGTTCAGCCACAAGTATAAAGCATCACCAAACGCCACAAAGCCCTCAAAACATCCCAATACTTTTAGTCTTTGCGGTAACTGCTGGTTAGTGATGAAGCAAACTGAGCTAGTCTTCATCCCAACTCCTGGGATCAGTCATCTTGCGGCTACAGTGGAGATTGCAAAGCTGCTGACTCAACGAGACCGCCGATTCTCAAGCACAATCTTGATCATGAAGTTTCCGTTTGAGTCCAATATTGATAGTATGACCACCGACTCTGATTCCGTCCGTCTCGTCACACTTCCTCCTGTAGAGCTCAGCTCCGGACCGAGGCCGCCTGTTGTCTTCTTCTCTGAGCTCGTCAGAGCTTATGCACCACTCGTCCGAGACGCCGTCCACGAGCTCACTCTCTCCAACTCGGTTCGGCTCGCTGGATTCGTTATTGATATGTTCTGCACCCCCATGATTGATGTGGCGGATGAGTTTGGGGTGCCTTCATATCTCTTCTTCACTTCCGGCGCCGCTTTTCTTGGCTTCATGTTCCATCTTCAATTCCTCCATGATCATGAGGGCTTGGATTTCAATGAGTTCAAGGACACGGATGCTGAGTTGGAGGTTCCGAGTTATGTTAACTCGGTCCCAGGTAAGGTCTTCCCTTCTGTGGTGCTTGACAAGGAAGGCGGTGGGACTGAGATGATTCTGCATCACACGAGGAGATTCAGACAAGTCAAGGGCACTATTGTAAATACATTTGTTGAGCTTGAGTCACATGCTATTCAATCATTTTCTGGGTGTAAAGCACCGCCGGTGTACCCTGTTGGACCCCTGCTCAATAACCATGTGAGATCTGGTGGGGCTCAACAAGATGCTAATGCCATCATGAGCTGGCTGGATGATCAGCCGCCATCGTCAGTGGTATTCCTGTGCTTCGGGAGCAAGGGAAGCTTTGGTGTGGATCAAATCAAAGAGATAGCACATGGGCTAGAGCATAGTGGGCATCGCTTCTTGTGGTCCCTTCGCCAACCTCTCCCAAATGGTAAAATGGGACTTCCAAGGGATTATGCAAATGTTGAAGAGGTTCTACCAGAGGGGTTTTTACATCGGATGGCCGGGATCGGAAAGGTGATTGGATGGGCTCCACAAGTAGCTATTTTGGCCCACTCAGCGGTTGGAGGATTTGTATCTCATTGTGGATGGAATTCTACGCTAGAAAGCATATATTATGGTGTTCCTGTAGCCACATGGCCGATGTTTGCAGAACAACAAATCAATGCGTTTCAAATGGTGAAAGATTTGGGATTAGCAGTAGAAATTAAAATGGATTATAATAAGGATAGTAGTTATGTTGTAAGTGCTCAGGAGATTGAAATTGGATTAAAGAAGCTAATGAATATGAATAGTGAGGTCAGGATGAAGAGGAAGGAAATGCAAAAGTTCAGTAGGACGGCCATAGAAGACGGTGGATCCTCGCACTTTTCCTTGGGACAATTTATTGAAGATGTGATCATCAACATTCCATGCAAGCAACAAAGTGGGACCTAATGCATAATATAATAGTAGTGTGAAAGGAAGAAGCCCATCGTCGGCTCTAACTATGTTATCACACGCTCTGTTTCAATGCTCAAATAATTTATACGATCAAATCGAGAAATTTGACCTTTATCAGAAAGAAAAGTTGTACTTGAACTCCCCTTCATTTTTTTCTCTCATATTCTTTTATTGCTTTCTAAAATATACAAGGCATGGATTTAGTCATATGCCGACCTCATTGGTCAACGAGCACGCTACTGAGTGTATTCCTATATGGAGCTCAAGTAATAAAATCAACTGTATAATCATAATTAACAAGCCACAAAAACTAAAATCGCCATCCCAAATGCTTCACATTGTGAATCCAAAAATAGTTGATGTCTCTTTTCCCACAAGCCGCAAACAGGAATTCAGTTGTGGCCGGTTTGAAATTCAAATTCGAAGGAGTAACCAGTTGAGAGAAGCCTTTGAACACTTCAAACTTAGAAATCAGGAGGTCATGGGGTTCATTCAACTGAGAGGAGAATTCATACCAAATAAACAGGAATTGCACTGACCTGCAAAAACTATAATTAATAATCAAAGTTAGCACATTCCCATACTAGTTTTAGCTTTATAGTTAGGGATGGTAATGGTACGGATTTTTTTTTGGGTACTTGCCTCATTCCTAATAGGACATGTTTGAAATTTAAATAAACGGATTTAAGATTGGTTTAATTTCTTTTTTTTTTTTAAATCTGGGACGGGTTCGAGGCGAGTTCAAGTATTATTTTATCCCACCTTGGCCCGCCTCAATTATATATAAAATTAATTTGATTTAATTTTTTATTTTTCTACTTTTAATAATAATAATAATATTCTTCAATAAAATAAGTTATAAAAAATTATAATATTTTATTTATTTATAAATTATATTTATTTTAATGTAATTAAAAATTTTGAAGTAATTTATTTATTTATTTTTTAAATTTTCAAAAAGAAAATTTAAATTTTAAAAGGGGTAGGACAGTATGGGACAACTATGGAAAATTCTCATACTCGCCCCATTTAATTTTTTTTTTGAAAATTATTTTAAATAAATAGGACGAGGTTGAGATGAGAGCTACCTGTCCTGAACTTGTCATACCTATTTAAAGTAGCTTCTACCTTTTTGCAACTCTTAGTAGTCTCAGTCTCTATTAAAAATATTTATTTTATATCATCCAATTGACACATTTACCTTTATTAATTTTAATTAATATTTATTTTCATTAATCTAAAATATTGTAGATATGTAAGATAACTACAGAATATTTATAATAAAAAATGAGTTATGGATGGAGTCATGATTGTAAAATTTACTTTTAATGGTGTGAGAAAATGTGGTAAAGAAGATTTAAAATTAAGAATAAATTAATTATTTTAATTAGTATTTAAAATCATATTTAACTTAGTTATGATATTAAATTGTTTAATTTTAATTTTAATGACGTAAATTAAGTTATTAAGTCATTAAATTGATTTACTAAACACCCTATTACTATTGTTAATAGTCCTTCAAAACCTCCTTTTTCCCTGTGTACAACTCGTAGGAATACTAGAAATTTAGAGCCTATTTGGATATGTGATTTAAAAAGTTTTATGTTTTTAAAAACAAAAAATTGTTTTTAGAAATTCCTAATACTATTTAATCGTTGTTCTCTATAAATGGGTTTTAAAAACTAAGTGAAATAGAAAACACTCGAAGAGGTAGAAGTTATTTTTACCAGTTTTTAAAAACTATAAAAAAGAAAACAAATAAAATTGGACATAATATCATTTTATTTCTCTTTTCATGATCTCATGCCGATATTGAAAATCTTCAAATATGATCTTCCTTTAAATTATATGTGGTTTTTAGATTTCTTTTAATTTTTCTAAAACTTTTCATTAAGCAAATAAATTTCAAATCAAATTATACTTGATACATAAAATTTATTAATTTTAAAAAAATAATTTGAAACTCAAAAACTGATTTAATTAAATACTAAAAAGTCATGGAACTTAATAACATTAAAAATTCATAGTTTACAATTTTTTTTAGGTACATAAACTCCAAATTAAGTAAGACTTAATGCGTTCAATTCATTAATGAGTTTAATAATTTTTAAAAATAAATTAAAAATCAAATAGTAAATCATTTAATACTAAAAATTTATGGGTAAAAATTAGTTTAGAACGATTTTATTATTCTTTCCTATATATAATCATTATTTTCTGTTTTTTTTTTCCATTAGACAAATGAACTATAAATTAAACAAAACTTAATTCATTGGATTTACTAACAAGTTGTGGACCCCGTATTTCGTTCGATGCATTTCCACTTGATGACGAAACTCGTTTTTTTTTAATTTATTTTGTGAAAAATTATTTTTTTTGAAAAAGACTTGGAGTTGCCACTTTTGTTTTATTTTTAAAGGAAAAAACAAAATAAGAAAGAAAAACCCTAAGTGTGACTCCTTATTTGGAAAAGCAGGTTTGTGAAAAATTGAGTCGGGTTCGGGGGTCAGGTTACTCATTGGGAAGGTATGATAAAAATACCGAAAACACCCTCTAAGCCCCTTAAAATGGGTCTCTATTAAATAAGGTAAGACAAACATGACAATTAACTAAGAGATCAATGGATACCAAAATGATCAAATAATAAAATGAATGATATATGAAAATAAATAAGGTGGGAGTGAGATCGTACCTTGGCAGCCAGTCATGAAATGAGATTAATGCACAATAATGAATACAAAATATATCACATGCATATCAAATAACAAGACAAAGATCAAGTAATATCCATTAAGCATACTAGTTGGCATTCATAAGAGAAAGCTCATATGTAGGGCCCCCACCAAAGCCCAATTGATTTTGCATGAATTGATCTTACAAATAATATTATTTTGGAATTATGAAAATATCCTTCATGCTTATTAAAAATAGTGAAAAACGAGAAAATTATTTTAAAATCAGAGAAAATTTGTGAAGGTGCTTGCCTGAAATAAAAAAGGAACAAGCTTATTAAAAACGGGATTCTTGGTGACCCTAAACCTTAAGGAAAGATAGAAAATTGATGACTTAAAATTATTTCAAAACTGGAGTGGATTTAAAATTATTTGAAAAAAATTGGAAATTTGAAAATTATTTAAAAATTGAAATATTAAAAAAATATTTGAAAATTGGAGTCTTGAAAATTAAATTTAACGATTGGAATATTTGAAATTAAATTTGAAAGAAATTGGAATTTTGGAAATTATTTGAGAATTGAAGTTTTGAAAACTAAATTTAGGAAATAGAATTTTGGAAATTAAATTTAAGAATTGGAAGTTTGGAAATTGAATTTGAAAGAAATTGGAATTTTGGAAATTATTTGAGAATTGGAGTTTTGAAAATTAAATTTAGGAAATTGAATTTTAGAAATTAAATTTAAGAATTGAAATTTTGGAAATTATTTGAGAGTTGGAGTTTTGCAAAATAAATTTAGGAATTGGAGTTTTGAAAATTAAATTTTAAAGAAATTGGAATTTTAAAAATTATTTGAGAGTTGGAGTTTTGCAAAATAAATTTAAGAATTGAAATCTTTAAAAAAAAAAATTGAATTTGGAAATTGGAACTTTGGAAAATTATTTGAAAAATGGAAATTTTGAAAATTAAATTTGAAAATAATTAAAGCTTGGGAAGTTAAATTTTGAAAATTAAACTTAAAAATTGGAGTTTTGAAAAATTAAATTAAAATTGGAGTTTTAGAAAATTATCTTAAGATTAAAATTTTGAAAATCAAAATTTTGGCATCAAAAGTTGAAGAAAAATAAGAAAATAATAAAACAAAAGACATATGGCATTAGCATCATTGGCCAAACGTGTACGGGCATATCCTTAAGGAATAAACAAATAAAAAAAAAGCACGGCAAACCCATTTTCCATACCCTTTACCACCATAACCATTTTCCATGCATATGTCTATCATACCCATACCACAAACCCATTTTCCCATGCAATCAACCTATTCAGTTTACTGGACCGATATCCTTGTTGCCTTTTAAGTTAAGCCAACTAATACTTTTCTCACTCCATGATGAAATATCCGTCATTATGGGTGTCCTCATTGGAGGTGGTGGAATTGGTAGCTCTACTATTAACTCCAATTGGATATTAAATTAATCTGAAGGATGAAGAAAGGTGACAATGAGAACCATCACCAATCAGAGAGCAATGTTGAACTGATAGTCTCAACACAAGATTCAGATTATCCAGTAGTAGTTCACAAGAGCCAGGAAAAAGTTTGATGTGATATGAAAACTAGGAAATCTAACAGGCTATCATATTTATCAAAATACGATTTTGTAATATATTTCTCAAAATCAGGTGGGATTAAACTTTGGTTGGTGGAGCCAACATTTGAGGTACACCCGCCCACCATACTGTTGACGGCGGCATCTCAGGCTTCTCAACACCATTGGCTGCAGCTCACTTCGGCCTAGGTAGCTTCGACATTTTCACTTTGCTTCGGAGAGATCTCCACTGGTGCTTTGAGAGAGTGCAAACTCTCTTCTTTTCATTTCTGAACTCGGCATGGCCACACTCATAGGTGTCGGAGTCGGCGCGGATCCGGGTGCCAGAGCTAGTGCGGTGAGTACCACCACCTGGAACATGAGGGATATGGGAGGCGGAGCGGCCAGTTCCCCAGGACTCGACAGAGGTTCAATGATCGGCACGACGACTAACAGTGTAAGGTTGGCGGCTATTTTGGATTTTCTACGCTGCGGAGGATATCTAGTTGTCATGGGTAAAACCGTTCTTTGTGTTGAGGAGGTTGAGGTTAGAAAAATGAGAGGTGGGGATGAATTCGGCTGGTGATACACATAACACTATGCACCCGGAATACCCATAGAAAACAGAGAAGAATAATAAGAAAACAGAGCATAAAAAAAAGAAACAAAACTGCCCCAATGCTTACCTAAGAGCTCTTCACCAAATGAATGAAAAGCGAGTTGTGTCATTAAGGGGGAAATGCATGCTTGGAGAAATGCGGGTCCACACATACATATATTAATTTATTTAATAAAACAATCTTAATATTTGTTTTATTGTTTGTTTTATCATTTCTTAAATTTTTTTTGATATTTCTCAAAGTTTTGATCAATTTTCATCTCATTGAATTTTTTTTAAAAAAATTCATTGATATTTTTGGATATATTATGATATATCACACTACTACAAAAAGTGAAGATAATGACTTTTGTTTTTAATGACTTTTTTTTTTTTTTAATTGTCATTAAATATCCATACTACCCAATATTTTTATCCTTGAAATTGGTTGTCCATGACTTGAGTTAGGTCGGTCCACTAGGTACTGGCAAGGTCATGCGCCTTCGAACGTGCATTGGTATGTTGATTGCTCTAGGGCTCCCTAGCACATGGAATTATATGCTCTTTCCATACAAAAATAAGTGCATGCATCTTAGCTATAAGTACTCGAAAGGAGTTGATTAAGATTTTTAATTGGCAAATTTCATTGATATTCCATGTTTAGCTTTCTCTCCTCGAGAACTACATATTATGGGTTTTCTCTCCAATTATTATCTTCATTTTTTCATTTTTACCCCAACAATGCCCTTGTATTATGTAGCCATTTTTTATCATCCTACTTCATTAATAACAAGGGAGAGCATGATGAGCGAAAAAGCCGTAACTCTTCAATTAATAAAACATTTGAAATATTAAAGTCTACTGATTAGTTTCATTCAATTAATGTACCAAATACAATATGAAAACAATGAAACTCGTCTCATTATTTAGCATTAAATTTGAACTATACAATAATGAAATTAAAAAAAAAACATTTAGTGGAAATGAAAAGGAAGAAAATAAAATCTAGGAACAAGACATAATTCCCAACTCTCCCACCCATATTTATATCAAGCACTTGTTCCCACTATCTACCTCAAGAAAATACAGGTATCCCTCCCATCTATACCGCCAGCTAGAGAGAATAACATAACCGCGTAAAGCATCGTGGCAAGCTTTGGCAATGTCTATACCATGGGGTTAATCCTCCTAGCTAGTGTGGCAGTCATGGCCTTGGGGAATGTGATAGACGATGATGTTGGTTTTATACCCGCAGTCTCTCCCAACCCTTTTAATATTGAGTACGACGCCCCAGATACCTGTTGAAGCCTTGCGTCACTGGGGTCATCGCAATATCCAGATGGACACTCCTTTTCAACTGAAGATGATTCCTACCTCAATCAACCTGCAAAAGATGTTCGGATAGGTTGTCCGGACACACACTCCGATGGTTTTGTTAGCCTTCTCTCTGATAATCAATCTTCTCTTTTTGTTGAGTAAGAAAGCTTACCTTCTCTCTTTGCATGAGGGCCCTTTTATAGTGTTAGAAGCTCTGTCCCCTTTAATGGTGGGAAGACTTTTTGGCTTGTCATGATGGCGTTGAGGTAGTGGCAGAGCCATCATCGCTCTACAAGTGGCTGTCAGAAATTGTGGGAGATGACTTGCCGTCATTCCTGTCCTTTCACTTTGCAGGCGGTGGAATACGGGCTGTGACAGGTTGTCTGAAGTGACTCAGTATGGTCCCGTCGGAAGCACTTCTAGCAGTGTAGACCAGATGACCCGTGTTTCAAGGCCAAGGCTTCTAGTTAAGTTGCTAGCGCTGGGTCTGGACAACATATCCGGACAAGAGAGGGGATCGTCCGGATAGTGGATTTGAGAGTGCCGTATGCCGCCCTGAGGGGATCCGGATAGAGAGTTGGTGTGCCACGTGTCCCATGGAGGGGTGCTGTGCGGGGTTGCCACGTGGGCGTTTGGAGGTGGTCCCTACAATACTGACCGAGATACTGAGTCTATACTACCATATTATCAATATTTGAAAGCGTGCGTACGAAAGGTGACCACAGGTTGCAGGCCACAGATCTTCGGTTATTTATTCAAAGATGGCCCGACGATCGCTAGTCATTGTTGTGAACAACTGGGGTCGATTGGAATCGATTGCCACAAATCATTGACAACCCATCTTGTGGCCATACCCGAGTTCAGTAGCAAAGAAGACCAAATTATTTCAAAGGCTACGGAGCTGATTGAAAAGTGTCCACCACCAAAAAACTGGTTTGCTCTTCCTCCATCTATATGAGAATGAATATCTATCAGGTTTGATTTTCTTTTTGGTCTACCATGTAATCCAATAACTGTAAGATGGAGTAATATATTACTTATGCCTTTATAATGTTATATGAAAAGCAGGCCCCTAAAGTGCCATAGTTGGTGTATCTGGTATCTGGTTTTTCTTAATTTCTTTCCTTTTCGAAGCATAAACAAAACATCAAATATTAATATTATCTACATTATTATGGGAAGCCAATGCATTTATGAATGAAGCCATTCTTTTGAGGCCGTTCCAATACATGACTTTCTCCAAGTCATGTTGTAGGACTATTGACCAACTAATTTTTAAAAAAGTTTAAGATTGTAGGATTTGGATTTACAATGTATATATATATATATATATATATATATATATATATATATATATATATATATATTTCATAATATCATCCATTGTGAAATATTTATGTTATTATGTTTGATTAAAAAAAAAATACTAAGCAAAGGAACTTATTATTAAAAAAAATGATTTTTTTTTTACATTTGGTTTATAGAAAATAGTAAAAAAAAAAAAAATCAAATATGGTTAAAATTAATTATAAACTTATACATATTTAATCTATTTAATATTTATATAAAAGAGAAAAACAACAATTGAAATATTAAGAAGAAACCATGTTTGGTTTTGCTATTGTTAGAATTTAAATATATTTTTTTAAAGTCACCGTCCACATGTGGGTTAAATGAAAAGAATGATAAATAAGTAAATAATATTCCATTAAATTCTTTTTTCTTTTTCTTTTTGAATTATATTGATCAAAAACAAAATGAAGATAACTATCCATTCAATTTGGAATCCTTATCTTTTACCAATAAGGTTAATTGCCTATAAATAGTAGACTCATTGGTGAGTCTATCAATCCTTTCCTTCATGAGGTTTGAGTCTCTTTATCTCTCTTCTATTTTTCTTCTAATCAAGTTCTTGGTGTCCATCTATACCTAGGATATGAAAGGGCGGGGGAGTAATAAGAAACTTTAATAGTTTCTTTGAGAAGAGAAGTTACCAATATTAGAGACTGTAACTCAAGCTACAAAGATCTTCCTCATGTATTTATTTGGACTCTGGTTATAATATTAATCTTTTAGTTATGAAAAATATAAATGAAAATCAAATATTATTATAATTAAAAATTTATGCATTTTAAAATTATTTAATCCTCAAATAATGAAGGAAAAATAAGTGAAATGAGTGTTAAGGAACATATAAAAATAATTTATTGATTTTAAATCTATTTTGTATTTTTCTTTTTTCTTTTTTCATTTTTTTCTCTCTATTTTCTTTTCCTCCTATTTTCCCTCAATTTCTTTTAGAATTAAACATAACCTAAATTTTATAAAAACCAAGTCGTGGTTTGTTCTCCTTTGAATTCTCTACGCCAATAACAAAAGCTATTGCCCACCATTCAATAGAAAAATGATTATAATAAAAAAATCATCACAATTAGTTAATATAATTCATTCCCTACCAATACATGGAATTAATACTAAGACAAAAATAGTTGTTATATATATATATATATATAGATGAATGTTATTTTGTATAAACCTTAAGTTAGTAGAGTGACCTTCTTGAAAGAGTCAATTATTATATTATATTTATACATTATAGTTGATATAAATTGGGAAAAGTATGTTTTGGACTATTAATGTGAAAATATTAGGATTTTCAAGACCCAACTTTGGGAAAAGCAAGAAACGTGAATAGAGGGCCAAAATATTTGCAATTTCATGCACTTTGGGCTAAGGTGTGATTTCATACCCAAATTACCCTTCTCATTCGGCCAGCTTAGCCTCCACATTAGAAACCTTAAAAAGACCAAAAAATTAAAAATCGAAAAAAAAAAAATCTAAAAAGCCCTAGCCTATTGCTTTCATTCTAGAAAGGGGAAAATCTTGTTATGAGGCAACCTTCGTCCTTTTTGCTTTGGTTTCCACCAATGCCAATGACGGTTCCTACCTCACCCTCTGAAAACTTGGAACCTAAGGTAAGCACTCTCTCTTTCTCTCTCTCTCTCTCTCTTGGGTTCTTTGTTTGGTAACCTAGAAAATGGAGGAGGCTCACCTACCATCTATGCCCTTACCCTATTTTTTTAGTCTTTCTTTTTGCCATTTCTCTCCTTTCAATCTTCACTCATCTCCCAACTCTTTTCTATAATGGAGCTTAGGGTTTTTTTGAAGCATTGTTGTTCAAGTTTCTTTTGCTTTTCTTTGGGACTCGTTGTAAATTTGGGCACTTGGATTTTTCATTGGCATTTTGGGAAGTTACTAGGGTTTAAGCTTAGGTTTGGTTCTGCATTTATGCTTTTATTTCTCAAAATATATATTTTTCTACAAAAAAGTTTTAAAATAGTAGCATGGGTTTGGGTTCTATCACTATTGTCGGCTGAAGAGGTTTTTAATGATCATACCCTCCAGTGGTATGCAACCTCTTGCATGCCTTTGAAGAGACAGGGTGCTTCCATGCAATGTGCTCATCACCTCACACATACACTGCCTCACTTCCTAAGGGGTTTCCTAATGATGAAGACTCTCACATTTCTCCACACTAAGGAGCAATCTAAAGTGCACAATGAAGGGTGTGAGTACATCTAAAAAACTTATGATCTAAAGTGGGATAGTAAACAGAGACAAACAATCACACAACTATGGACTTGTATTTTTCACGTGTGTCCCCACTCGATCGATGACTCTTGCTTTTGATGGTGAAAAATTAGTTTTAGTAAAATCAAAGTCGCCACTTATTTTATTTTATTTTAAAAAGAGAAAATAAAACAAGAAAGAAAACTTTTAAAAAAAATGACTCCATAGTTTTGGAAAAACATGTCTTCGAAAAGCTTGAATCTTGATCTAGGGATTAGGTTACCTATTGGGAAGGTACCTCAAAGATATAACACTTCTTTAGGCCCTCAGAGGTCTCTACTGGCCAAGTTGAGGGAAATATGACAATTAATTAGTTGATTGTGGATACCTAGATAAGTTAAGGTAATCTCAAAATTCTATTAACTTTAGCATGTCAATTCAAAACACAATCATAAAGAAAGGATGGTATACGTATTTGAATCCGCAACTTAAGCGCTATCACAAAACATCAAGGTTAGTTTAGATATTATATAACTCAATATGCATTTTATTAGAGAAAATCAAACAAACATCAAGACACCCAAGTATAGTATCAAACATGGATATAGTTCTCAATGACATACATATTCATAGAATTTTGAAATAAGAGGATAGAGAGTGTACTTGTGAAGTAAGCTGAGCGCTTCAATGGAAAACTAGGTTAGCTCAACAACAGGTATAAAACAATCTCATGTATCATAGGATGAATCAATGCCAATCAAATATCAAACAATCATCTTACTTGAATCATTATCAAAGAAAATATCATGAATTTTGGGTTTCCATGAAGGCCTAGTTTATTTTTTTGCATGAATTAATGCTATGAATTCCATTATTCTAATGACTATAGAAGGAGGGATCATGAGAATTTAGGTGAATTTCATTATATTTGGAATTATCGAATTTTATTCATGTATATTGAAAAAAATAAAGAGAACAAAAAATTCATATAAAATTAAAGAAAACAAGAAAGTGTATGTCGGAATGAAATGTGGCAACAAAATTTATTAAAACTAAATTTCAGAGACATAAAACATCTAAGGAAGAAAAAGAATTAAGGAGTCAAAATTATTGGATTTTTTAAGGATCAATTTTTGAAAGTAATGATGAAGAATGCAAGATGAACCATGTGTCTTAACATAATGCATGGAGGGGAAAACGAGGAAAAATGCCACATGCACCTTAAAATAAAATAGCTATGAAAGGTGACCATGCAAGTTAAAGTTAAGCAAGTGGGGCCTGAGGGTGGAATGGTGGTGAATAGTGCACCTTGGAAGGCTAGAAAGAAGCTGGCCACATATACCTAGGTGGCCATGCATGACATCTAAAATCTTTGACCTCTCAAAGAAAGAAACAAAATCGTAATATGCAAGTTGCCTAAGATTGAAGTTTCTTTAGTCTTCATGTCATAAGGAAAGATTGTTTTCCCATTGTGAATCACCATAGTATCATTGTTAGCAAACACCACTTATGGCTACTTGTAGGAACCAGCCTTAAGAGCTTAAGGGTCTAAAGTGATGAGCCTTTTATGCACCCATATTGTCACAACTCAAATTCCGGGCGAGCCAGAATATGGCCCATGACTGTAGGTCAAAGGTTTGACCCTAAGAGTTCCTCTTAATCCAAGTTGGCAGTCAACCAAAACGCCCTGAAGTTATTATTTTTTTAAAAACATAAATCACACTAAAGCTCCCTCCAACTAACATTCCAATTCATCATTATACAAGCAACTACTCAAGAACAACAAGAAAATTCAATAACAATAAGATCTCTAACCCAAGTTTAAAATGAAAGTCCACATTATGAGCAAGTTTAATCCAAAATAAGCCCATTTAAGATTACATAATTTAACAATCCACTATAACATGTTTTCAAATAACTAAACACAACAAAATATGACAAAGTCCTCTAATATGCTCCAAAATCCCCTGTGGCATCTTGAAGCCCTCCTTGTCCCATATACTGATACTTAGGAGCCACTCTGCATTTAAAAAGATTTAAAAATGAAGGGGTGAGCATTCCACATTGCTCAGTAGGGTGTCTCACACCCAAGGAGATTAATTAGGATTACTAAGGTTCAAGTGTACACAAAATAAACATTCCACCATAAATTAATCAACCCAAACATTTTAATTTCTATAATTCTAACAATTCAATAATTTTCAACAATTAAATAAAATGCATATGGATATGTGACACACAGTCATAGAATGCACTGTCGTTCTCGGGCTTTCACTGAAAGATACACGTTTGTACCAAAATACACTCCCCATTTGGAGTCTTCCTAGGGTAGAGTTTTTGGGTCTTTTACTTAGAGATCTTACTCCCTTCTTAATTCACTTCTCACAGGCCTTTACTTTTCATCATTATTTTATTATTTTTTATTTTTCCCATTTTATTTTCCTTAACACAACCATGATGCATATGAAATACAATGAAATTACATATCATCATCCGCAATATCAAAGTACAAGACATTAAATAAAAGTTTTAGGGTTAAGCTTTCCTACCTCAGGTCTAGGAATCTGACCATTAAAAATGAAATATGACATTGTACAAATGTTCCTCGTGTGGAGTAGAATGCTCCTTTAAAATTTCACGCAAAACAGAGCTTGTTTAGCTGTCAAAATCGCCGAACAAAGAGTAACGACTCTATTCCCCTTTTAGTCCGCAAGCTCACTGCCACTCTCATTCCCTTTTCTCTTTCTCTTTCTTTTCTTCCTTTTATTTTTCTTTTAAACTAAGCTTCTTAAAGTGGTCAGCTGCCTAAGACCCCATAATTCTTGTTTTTTTTTTAATTATTATTTTGATTTTTTTTTTGTTTTTAGTTCCCAATTTAATTTCCATTCATTTCTTAATTCATTTTCATTTTCATTTTTTTAACACCTCACAAAACAAATTATTTAATACCAACACAAATATTTTAATTTTCTTAATTTTATTAATAAGTAATTTAATTTGATTTTTAATTAATCTTTTTTTTTGAAAATTTTTTATTTCTACGATCCTAAGAAATTTCCTACTAAAGGTTAATGTGGTATAAAATTCAACTCGCTTGATTGACCAATAAAATCTTTCAAATTTCATCAACCCAAAATTGACACGTGTTCTCCAATTACCTTTTTGACTTTTCAATCATTGCAAAAAATAAGAATTTTCAAACTTGAAATTCCAACGTGACCTAAAATACCTTGTCATTATACATGTCTTAACCTTACTATGCATTTCCATGGTGTTTGAGTGGACATTAGACAATATATGCACAATTACAATCTAACCATGCATGGAAACTAAACAAAGCTTCCCTTACTTCACTCACAAGGCCCTTTTCATGAGGACGTTGATAAGTCACCTTCAATAAAGTAGTAATCAGTCTCTCATTCAACCTCTTGGAATATCTTTGGCCTTCAACAATCTTGCAAACCTCCATAGGTGAATAGTTTAGTCTCTATTGATTTCTTATTTATAGGCAATGTTGGCAAAACGGTGACCTATACCTTTGATGGAAGTGAGGAAAAACACGATCTTCTATTTCCCATTCACATCGGTGTTAAGCACATGAAGAATGTACTGAAAATCCGTGTTTGTGCATACGACCGTCGTGGGGTAGGATCATAGGCACCACTTCTTTGGGGTGACTATTGTTGTTTTTTTTAAAAAAATCAAATGAAAGCCATGGTCATAGTGGGAGTGTTTAGGGCCCACT
Organism: Vitis vinifera; assembly: GCF_030704535.1. Taxonomy (NCBI): domain Eukaryota; kingdom Viridiplantae; phylum Streptophyta; class Magnoliopsida; order Vitales; family Vitaceae; genus Vitis; species Vitis vinifera. The sequence goes on along the minus strand of NC_081816.1, from coordinate 17,525,037 downwards.
TGCTGAGCATTATCTTCATTCGGACTACATAGATCCCCATATAAGCAATGACGTTCATGTTAGGAAGTCACTTCTCCCACATTGTTTTTGTCGGACATTTGAATTGGTGTAAATGTATCATGGCAAACAATGTCTCTATGTCCTCTTATGTTTCTAGAATTAGTTATCCTAGACAACATGAGGTATGGAAGCTTTAGAAAAGCAGTTCTGGCATGTTGGATGCCTCTTCAGACGTTGTTAATTTAGTGGGAGAAGAACCATAGCCATCAGAGTTAAATGGATCTATTTTTCGGTTTGAGAGATTTAGAGAAATGGGTTTTTTTTCCAGTAGAATTGGAGAATATATCAAGAAGACAACAAACCCGAAGCTTCTCAAGCTCCCAACCAATCTTGATAACCAAAGAATGCACAACCTAGGCTTTTCTCGAGTTTTTCAAGTTTGCCAAAACCTTAGAGACAGTGGACAAAGTGAACTTGCTGAACTTAAGTTTTGATTCCTTGATAGAATAGTTTCAAAACTTCTTTTCTATCACCCACTGGAGCATATTCATTAAGTAATGCATTACATGATACAACATTCTAATTGGACATGCATGATGAGACACTGGAATTAATGATAATGCGTTTTGCATAGGGGTCATAAGTTATTAAACATTTATTGCCCTTCCATTCTATTTCACATTTACGTTTAACACTAAATGATTTGACCTCAAATCCCACAACAATCCTCACTAAGTCAGTTTGCAAATCTTTAGGAAGCTTGACGATATTCTCTTGTACATGGTGTAGTCATCTAGTGTGTCAATAATATTGTTGAAATCCTCATATGCAGTTTCCAACTTTGTTCGAATCAGCTTCGGCTTTTCTGTAACAAATGATTTTTACAATTGTCCATTGAGTTTAGTTGTAAAAGGACCTATCACCGCTACTTCTCTATTTCAATACATGTGAAGGCATGAAAAAAAATATAAGGAGTATCAAGAAACATTGTGCTTTCAACAATAGCTCCAATTCTTCCAAGTCCTCTAACCTTAGAGTCAATGTCCCATCCATAATTGCTACTTCATTAAGCATTGTAGCCATGAGAATATCCCAACTAGGGCAATCCACAAAAGGTAGGGTCGCAATAGCTTCGTCCTAATATAGGTTGTGTCTTGATGCTAGATTCAATTGAAACAGAGGAAATTTCAGAGGTGGTAGTTATTCCAGAGCTTTGAACAAGACTAGGGTTTTTCGGCTGTGGTTTCCATTCCATACCAAGAGCCATGATTTCCATTCCTAAGGATGCATTCCTCACTATCAAAAGTTGATTGAATCATCTCACTCTCCTCTTTAGCTGTATCTCTGTATATTAAATCATTCCGGAGATAAACTGTTCCAAGATCTTTTGCCACTAATTTTGTTTCAACCTTCACTTGGAGATATTAGGGCCTTCATAATAATTTATGGTGCCAATAAAATCAATTTTGAACTTGGAATCCAAGCCTCTCTTCTTGACAACATCAGTGTAGTCACCCTCAGTAGCTAGGCTTCTGTAGATATTGTCAAGGCACAAAAAGAGAACAGAGAAATGCTTTTTGATATTTCTGAATAATGCAGTTGATACATGGCTGAATTCCTTCATGTTCGACCATTGATTAGTCTCACTTCCCTAGGGCAATAGAGGCTTCTCCATCGGGAATGATCAAACTTGAGTTAAAATATAGAGGCAAGTTATAAGTTTCTATCTTATCGTTAATGCTCCAATCAATACTATCACTATCTTCTTTAGAAGTATTCCCATCCATTTATTGGATATGAAATCACAAATTTCACCAAAATCATGCAATAAGACCAATGAACTGAGGGGGAGTATTCAACAATCTCCTTATTTCAAAGGATGCAGTCCCAAATACATTGACTGGAGCAACAATAACTTACAACTCAAACCAAAAATCCATCCAGAAGTCATTCCAGGCATCATCAACTAATGATGCACATACTTATGCACATCGAAAAAATACATCAGGAACAGAGGAAGACTATAAGGCAAAGAAAAAAACAAAGCATAAAAACAAGTTATTAAACCTACATATAAAACTTCACTTCATAAGAGACAATGAATTTTAAGACAAAATAATAGGAATATGTTTTTTAAATATGATTTTTAAACAACACACAACAAAATTGGACCCGATTTGTATTATTTCTCAATCATGAACCAAGAAACAATAGTTGGACATAGTAGCAACAAATCTGAAAGCATCTCATACATCAATAAAGAACATATGGACATTTTCTACCCACACCTCAAATCAATAAATGAATATCTAGAGACAGTATGAAATGATTAAAAAGTAGGGTAATAACGAAGATGAAGAAGTAATATGTAATAGCCATTCCTTAAGGCGTTCCTCTGATTTTGCTCCTCCTATGTTTTACTTTCCTTCTACTCCTCTCCCACAACCTAGAATCTTCTCTCGAACTCTTATATTCCCCAAAACTCCTTATTCTCATTTTTTTTCTACTCTCTTTCTCTGTCCTTCTTTTTCCTCCCTCTTCCTTCTAATGCCTCTTTTCTGGAGAAAAATCTCTTATGATCTCCTACCTTTCTGAAAAAATCAATCCCTCTTCCCATGTGTTATGGAGATGCTTCTAAAATGATCTAGTGTTTGCCCTCCTTTTGGTGCATGATCTCAATATGGAATCTCATTGTTATCTGTGCCCTTAATTAGAGAGTAATAAGATCTTTTCTTTCTTTCAGTACTATTGATGTCACTTGGTCAACTAGGAGTGATGCTTCTCCCTTCTTTTCTGCAAAAGATATCAGGATAGGTTGTTCGGACACACCCTCCAAAGCTCAAGTCAACTTGAGAATGATTGCTGGTGAGGGTGACTTGATGGTTCACGTGTCACCTCAGTCTACAAGCGGCATGGTGCAATGTGTAGCAGGTCGCTTGTGGAGATAGGGTAACGTCCTATCAAGCATGCTTCTGGCATAAGGAGAATGATTGCCCGTGAGAGTGGGTCAGGAAACCCATCTGGAATGCATTGTGTAGTTTTAGAGGAACACGACGTGACCGACTACTGATACTTCTAATCCGGATTGGATATTCGGATCTGATTATGTTCGTCCGGATAGAGATAGAAAGTGCCACGTGGAGCAAAGGTGACCTGCCACGTGATCACACGGGGAAGCCTCCTACAATACCCCCTTTTAACCCGATCGTTTCGTCTGGACAGAAAAGACGAGTTAAAATATTTTTCAAACCTCTTCAGGGATTGCTGAGAGTTCCGGTTAGCCACAAAATGGCTATTCCGAGGTTTTTAGAAGATGGTGCGTAACTTTCTTGAGGCAGTAGGTCTCGTCAGTGGCGCACCCTACTAACCTCTATTAGGGTTAGGTTTTGTTGTTTCCGTGCTTTGAGGCTCTGTTGAGTTTATCTGGCACTTATTCTTCCTTTGTGTGTTTGGGGTGTCATAGTAGGAAAATCATCGATTAGGATTGGAGACTGTTAAGTGGAGTTGGGTACCTTGAATAGGGCAGGCCATAATTGGATATGTTAGCCCATTGGATGTCTTGGGGCACTGCCTTTTGGCGATAGGGCTGGGTAGCTGCTTTCTAACTATCGACATTGTGCCATGTAGGTCCAACTCGGCCCATTGCTCCAAGATGCCTACGAAAAAAGATATCGCCTCATCCAGCACAGTTGGGCAAGACGGGAGGATGGCCGAGTAGGCATAAGTTCCGAATGGCCTAGTTTGGGGAAGCCTACCGAGCTCCTTAATGAGAGGGAATTCCACGAGCGCTTCTTTATTCTGAATGGTGTTTCCATTCAGTTAGTGGATGGGGATCCGACGTCCAACGAAAAGGCAACTTAGGGTGCGATCTTTTTTAGCAAGGAGTAGTTCAATGCAGGGCTTCATTTTTCTCTTCCATCTCTCTACAAACAATTCTTGCACTACACCCAAATTCCTCTAGCCTACATCCACCCTAACATCGTCCGGGTGCTGATGGGTTGCAGCATCTTGAATATGTTCTTCCATTTGGACCTCTCCCTATTGGAGGTTATCTTCGTCTACACTATTAAGAAGGGCAAAAAGGATATCTTCAACATGTTTGCCCATATCTCGTCCTTCCAACTGGTGACTGGTCTTCCTGATTTGAATAAGGGGGGAACTAAAGGGTATGTCCTGGTCCGGGGACTATGGGCTGGCTTAATAGAGCATCGGGAAAGGGATTTTCGCCCTAACTTTTCACTGAAAATTCCTGGTAGGGATGGCCTTGAGCGCTCATTCTCTTGTTTTTTCTATTGAACCAATGTTGTTTTAATGCTAACATTTTTTGCTTTGGTTGGTGCAAGTAGGGATAAAAGGAGTCGTCTAGTGGCGTGGGTGGAAAAAACTTCGTTTATCCATTTGAACAAGTTGCTCGAGATCATTACTAACGAAAGGAACCACCAGACGTCTCTTTCTGCTCGGAGCCTGCTGGCAGTTATCCAGGAGCCCCAATCGTACGTTCTTCCCATCATTCCTAGGCGGCTTCCTAAGGTTGTGGTGCCCGGGGAGTATTATGTCTTGAAGGATCTTCCATTTTACGAAGAAGCGCGCGAGGCAGATGTTAAAGCTCATTAGGAGTGCCTTGACCAGAGAGAGAAAAGAAGATAAGAGGGGACACTAAGAAGGGCTCCGAGTGAAAATGGTCGAATTTCATCTTCTACGACCTGTCCACAGGTCAAGAAGAAGAAGAAGAAGTCTAGTGTGAAAGTAGTTAAGGCTTTGGTTCTGGCTCCTGCCTCGTCTTCTGTCTCTACTCCTTCTACATCTACTTCGACGGATAGCTCCACTTCGACTTTAGAGGGTAACTTGGACTTCTCGAACTTTGAACAAAGTGACTCGGGCATTCTTCATTCCGAGCCGGAGCCTATAGCACTTGGTGCCATAAACGAGCCTAAGTTGGAGGAAGGCATGACGACTGACTTAAGGCCTGACTTCAAGGAAAGGCACCGCAAATGCCTTCACGAGGCTATCACAGTTGACACTCCCCCAGCCAAAAGAACATGTCCGGAGGGGGTTCAGGAAGAGCCCATGAGAGATGCTTCTCCGGCACCAGTGCCTCCATCGGATGCTGCGAGGTCTAGTCATGTGCCTCCTGCCAAGAAGGAGATTGGGCTTGCTCAGGATGGTGGTGCGGCCCCTTTTGAAGAGAGGTTAGATAAAAAGGATACCCTTGTTTCCGCTCCTCTTCCTAGTTGGGAAGAGATGATAGAAATGCTGAGACGAGTATCGTGCTTCATCGATGCTGAACCACCTTCCACAAAGATGTTGGACTTCTTCTCTCTTACTAAGTGGATTTCGGTGAATTTGGGTGGCGATCCTCCCACTTTCTTTTTAGCTCAGCTCCCATTCGGCATGTCCAAGTCTGTCATTTCCCGAATTCAGCAACTATAGGATTGCACGGTTCGAGAGACTATGGAAGTGGTAATCTTTTATGCTCTTTTTATGATAATGTGAACTCTGGTATCCGATCCTAATTTTGTTTCGGTCATTGCCTTCAGGTGGTAGCCGGAGTCCACAACATGGTACGTTAGCATGATCTACTTTTTGAGTGGCTGGAGGTTGCTGAGGCCATGAGGGCTTTCATTTGCCACCGTATGAGTAGCGGTGAAGAGTTGCATGCAAAATTGGAGTGGGTGGAGAGTGATCTTACCGCTGCTCAGAAAGCTGCTGTAGAGGGAGCCGAGGCTTTGAAGTTGGCTGAGGGGGAGAAGGAAGTGATCCGCATCGAGGTGGACAAGCTGAGGAAGGAAAGTAAAACTGCGGAGGTCAAGCTTAAAGAAGCCAAACATGAATAAGAAGATGGAGGAGCTCCGCGCCGGATTCGTGGCTCAGAAGAAGGAGATGAAGGAGCTTTAGACTGGGTTTGCTACTTATAAGGAGTTGGAGACGGAGTACCAAAAACAAGTGGACAATATGTACTTTTTCGGCTACCGCTGCTGCATGAAGAAGAATGGTATTACTCAAGACATTCCCTCTCTCCCTTCTAATGATGATGACGAAGTATGCGGGGGTTCCTCCTGATGAGACAACATTCTTCCAGTGTTTGGCTCTAAGTGAGCCACAACACATATTTTTATTTATTACTGGATAGCTTTTCCTCCGCTATGATTGATCCGACCAAAGATTTGTAAAGAACAATTTTATACTTATAATTACAAGTGCAACGTTCTATTGTTCTTATTTCGTTCTTCACTTCCTTTCCCCTACTGATAGTATTGTTTTAGATTAGATACATTCCATGGATGGAGTAAGGGCGTTTTGTCCAACTTTTGCAAATGGTAAGCCCTAGTCTCACCGGTCTTTTAGACAATGTAGGGTCCCTCCCAATTTGCTTGGAGCTTCTCGGCTCCCTTTTCAGACGTATTTTCAAAGACTTTTCTGAGGACTAGTGTCCTAACCTTAAAGGCACGGGGTCGGACTTTGTAGTAGGCAGTAGCCCTATGTTGATAGGAGGCCATCCGGATGGATGTATTTTCTCTCACTTCGTTTTCCCAATACAGGTGTCTTGCAAGTTCTTGACCTTCGTCCCTTTGACCCTGTACGGCGGTTCGGGGAGAGAGCATGCCTATTTCTGTGGGGATGATTGCGTCTATCTTGTATGCGAGGGCGAAGGGAGTGTTTCCCGTTGGTCGTCCAGGTGTTGTCTGGTAGGCCCACAAGACATCGGGCAACTTTTCTACCCATTTTTCTTTGGATTTCTCCAACTTTTTCTTCAGCGTGGATAGTAGGATTTTGTTTGTTGCATCGCTCTGAGAATATCATGGTGTGGAATATAAATTTTTTATTTTCAGCTGCGAACAAAAAGTTTTGAATGCAACACTGTCAAACTGCGGCCCATTATCAACTATAATTGCTTGGGGAATTCCAAATCGATAGATGATGTTTTTCCAAACAAACTTAGTGACATCCTTATCTTTGATGTTAGTATAAGCTTTTGCCTCTACCCATTTGCTAAAACAGTCTATGGCCATAAGTAGAAATTTCTTTTGAGCGACTACGACTGGTAGGGGCCCTACTATGTCCAACCCCCACTATGCGAATGGCCAAGGGTTTATTATAGGGTTGAGAACTTCAGATGACATGCGTGGAATAGGTGTATGTCTTTGGCACCGGTCACACTTCTTGACATAGGTTTCCGCGTCTTGCTTCATGGTGGGCCAATAATATCCTTACGAATGGGCACGATATGCTAGGGATTGCCTTCCAGTATGATTGCCGCATATGCCTTCATGCAGCTCGGCTACTGAGCTTCCATACTGTCTAAGCACCTGAGGTACGAGTCCCCAAAGGATCGCTTGCAGAGGCAGACTCCGATCATGGTGAAGTGGGCAGTCTACATCTGGACCCTATGTGTGTGCTTGCTATCTTCAGGCAGATATCCTGTCCGGAGGTAGTTCTCAATTCCATGTGTCCACTCTATGCCTTCTTCCCTGGCGCTATAGACAGGTGTGATTGCAATCGAGAAAGTGGGCTGGAGATGGATGGGCAACAGTATTGCCTCTTTTATAGGGAGCGTAGCAGCTACTCTAGTCAAGGCATCGACTTACACGTTTTCTATGCAGGGAATCCTCTTGATAACCCATTCATTCAGATGATTCAGGGTATCTCATACTTTAGTTAAGTATTGAGACATGCGTTCATCTTTGACTTCATATTCCCCTTGGATATGCTCGACAACGAGTTGAGAGTCACTGCAGACTTCGAGCTTGGAAGTTAAGAGTGCAAGTGTGAGGTTTAGTCCGGACAGGATGGTGTAGACCCTCTATTTTGTCCTACTAGCACATGTTCTATTACGTGTCCATTTGATACTTTACGATAATTCTCTAATGACCCATTGGGCACCATCTTAGGCCCACTTTTGCACCCTAGGACCATTTAGATGCACTTGGCCCATTAGGTACACTCCTAGGTCACTTGACACATTTCTAATCACCCTACATCACTTAGGTCACTTAGACACTTTTTGGTCTAGGTCACTTAGATGTTTTTTTGGGTTTAATTCCCTAAGATTAATTTCTTGATTGCTTGATTTTTTTAGATTAGGTGAGTATTTGGCTTGATTTTGATTTTGATTGCTTAAGATGAATTTTCGATATTTAATTGTGTCAATTTGATATTTTGGTTGTTTGTTTCTTTTTATTTATTTATTTATTTATGATTTTTTAAATTTAATTCCTTATTGTGTTTTAGTTTAATATTTAGATTATTAATTATATGCATTTGGTATTTATTTATTTTTCTTATTTTATTTATTTATTTATCTATTTAATTTATTTTCAGAGAATTGCATGTGATTAGTGATCTTATTATTATTATTATTATTGCATGAATTAATCCTTAGGTTTTTCTCATATATGCATGTATTGATATTTTCTATTATTGATTCCAATTAGCATGATTTTTTTTTTATTATTATAAGGTTTTTTTTTTTTTTTTTTTGTAGTTACTTATTTATTTATTTTGCATGGGAGTTTGGTAACTCCCAAAAATGTAAGATGAGGGCTGCCACCTTTCAAAAGAAAAAAAAAAGAACAAAAGGGGGTCGGTGATGTAAAAGGGGTTTTATGGGGAAGAGACAGGTAAGTTGACCTGGGGAAGAGGATAGTTTTTTTTGGAAAGAGTGTTTACAGAGTGGGGAACAGAGTTTTTTAAAGAAGTTGAGGATTTTGAGAAGGAAAGGAAGAGATCGGTAAAGATGAGAGGTTTTTAAGAACGATGTGAGGAGTCTGGAGAGGAAGAGGTTTTTTTTTGAAAGTTTGCAGGAAAAAAAGAGGTCCGGAGGAGAGGTTTGGAGAAAAGAGAAAAAAAAAAAAAAAAACGAAGAGGTCTTTTAAAAAAAATGGAGGTGGAAAAATTTTGGTAAAGAGGGCTGGTCATTTTATCAACTGAAGGAGGGAAGCATATTCAGGTATGATCGTGACAGATTCATTGTTATTCTTCAATATCATGGAGTTCTTCCTTTTCTCTTGCTATCTATGGGTATCATTGCTATGGTCTGAATGTGGATATCTTGCACGTTTGATTTCTGTTGATCTTTGAGATGACATGGTTTTCTTGCTATTGTCCTATCTGCTGTTCTTTTTTTTTTTTTTTTTATGACAGAAAGCAACCTAACTTTGTTTCATCCTACTGTGAAATATCTGAGAACCATGTCTTTGATTCTTATCTGAACCTATGATATCTCCCACTTGTTTTGGAAGCCCATTGACAACCCATGAAATGGGGCTGCATTTAATGGAATCTTTTGGCCCGTTTATTTTTACTTTGTTATTGTTGCTATCCCCTTGTGCAACTTCTTTACTTCTAAACCCATTTTTGGGCCCGTGAGGTTGGAAATCCCTTCACTCTGATACTTCAAAACTGATTTAGGTGACTGAGGCCACCCTCTTTGCTGCCATCTTCACTTGGGTCTATCAATGGTTTCATTCAATCTTCACTATTCTGTGTAGTTGCAATTGAAATATCTTTCACCATGAAATAATGGCCATGTTTGCTGAATATTCTGGAAATTCAAGCGGATAGTTGCTGAAATTGTAATGAAAGCACGTTGAGATTCAATGAAATTGGAACCCATTGATATATAAATGTATTGATTTAATGTGGCTGGTTGTGATCATGATAACAATCTGTGTTTTTTTATTTTTTATTTTAATGTTTAAAGTGGATGGAAATTTAGTATAGTTGCATAGGTAAATATAAGTGACTGAAAAATTCAAAGGTGTGCATGTGAAGATCCCATGGTTGTTGAAGTAATATTCTTGACCGAATTAAAAAGGTAACATGGCTGAAATTTGGTGTTGTTGATGAAGAATTAAATGGCCAAAAATTTATGGTGAAAATGTAATGAAGGAAAAACAAATCCCGGTGACTGCAGGTACATGAATTTGGAGTCTGGTTCTGTTATAAATAATAGGAAATTCTGATGGTCAGGCAACGCTATGTTTTGTGGCTGCATATGCGTGAGTTCACGGGTGAAATTCAGGTGGAGGTATGCTAAGGTTTTACATGATGTAATCTGCTCAAATTTCAAGGATTGGATATGGAGATTTTAAGGATGAAATTCATGCCGCATTGGTGAGTTTTAATGAAGTGGCAGCATGTGTGAATTTTGTGGTCTAAAATCAACAGAGTAAGGTTTTGGTGGATAAATAAGGACATAAGGCTGCATAGGTGTGCTGAATCTCAGGGTTGAACTTGTGGCTATGGATAGAAACTTTCTCATGGCTGAAAATCCATAGTGAAATATGCTAAAAATTTGGTGAAGGACCATTTATAAACTAGCTGAAAGTTATGGCTGAAAGTTTGCTTTAATTCAAAATGGAAATATACCTGAATTTTAATAAATTTGAAGTTTGCATAGAAGAAAGTTGATAGCTGAAATTCTATTGAAATTATTCATGATTTAGGTATGGCCTTAATGAAGAATGAGACTGATTTTTAATGGTTGAATATGCAGTAACTAACGGAACTTTGTGCAAGCCGACCATGACAAAGTTAATGACTATTTGTATGAGTGGCTGAAATTTGATTGCGTATGTGATTGTGGCTAGCTATAAAATATGTTAGTGGTATGAGTTTATTGAATAAAAAAAAAATTATAGTGAAGGTACATAGGAATATGTATGAGTGGTATGTTGTTTGTTATAAAATCACATAAAAATCCAATGAATTTCTATAAGATATATTAATGATTGATAAAAATATAAATATAAATCAAGCTAATTTTTTTTAGTTGTTAACTTTTGAATAATTTTTCTTAGTTATTATTGTTAATTATTATTTTCAAGTTGATTTTTTTTTTTTGTATAGATTTGCTTTGGACAATTGGAGGTGATAATTTAAAAGTTGGTTATTTATTTATTTATTATTTGTTTTAGATAATTCAATATTAATAAAAGTTAGAGTGTTAAAAACAATAGTTTTGAGTCAATTTTTAGGTTTTTGGTTTTAGATATTAAGTAATATAATATGCGACTATGTGTGTTAGTATTTTAGATTTTAGATATCAAATAAGTTAGTGCAATCAATATGTGATGGTTTCTTCAAAATGCACATAGACAAATATAATGGTTGATTTTTTTAAGGTAAAATTCGTGTAGAAGGTTAATTAAAATTAGATTTTTAACACTTAGGTTTTAGCTTTTTTTTTATTTTTTTAATGCTAATAGGAAAGTTAGTATTTATTTATTTATTTTTTCTAAATATTATTTTAATGCAAATAAACGCTGGTGATTTAAAAATTTTAGTAATGAAAGAATTGAATTTTTCTTATTTTTAGTTTTAGATATTATTTTAATATAGATAAAAGTTAGAGCGATTAAAATTTTAGTTTTAGTTAAATTTCTTATGAGAATGAAAAGTTGGAGTCTTTAAATCTTTAGTTTAATTGGGTAATTAAAGTTAAAGTTATGTTTACTAGATTAATTAGTCATATGGTAAAATGCCTTTTCTGAATTAGTTTTAATTTAATTTATTTCATTTAGTTGATTAAAGTATTTTAGGTTTTTTTAAGATCATTAAGTTGTTTTTAGTTCACTATCTCACTAGGTCACTGTTGATGATTCTTAGCGTTAAACATTTTATTATGATCATGCATGGCCACCTTTGGCATGCGAGTCCCACCAACTACGTACCATCCTTCTTTTTATTTATTTATTTATTTTTATTTTTTATTTTTATTTTTATTTTTATTCTCGCACGTCAAAATATAGTTTTCAAAACTCTGATCTTCACGTTTCGACTTTCAAAAATAATTTTCCAAAATTCCAATTTTCCAAAAATTTCTATTTTCAAAATAATCTTCCAAAATTTTATTTTTTAAGTTTAATTTTTCGAAATTCCATTCTCGAAGTCCCAATTTTCCAAATTTCCAATTTTTAAAATTTAATTTTCCAAAATTCCATTTATCAAAATAATCCTTCCAAATTTTTAATTTTTTTTAAATTTAATTTTTCAAAATTCCATTCTTGAAATTTCCATTTTCCAAATTCAAAATTTATTTATTTATTCATTTTTTATTTTATTTTATTTTTATTTATTTATTTATTTATTTATTTTGAAATACCATTCTCAAAGAGATTTCCAAAATTTTCAAACTTATTATTTTTATTTTTTTAAAAAAATAAAATAAAATTCCATACTTCCGAAGTTTCAAATTTAATTTTCAAAATTCCTCTTTTCAAAATTTTCTATATAAAAATGAATAAGTTTTCATAATTCCAAAATGATGGAATTTATGAGAATTAATTCATAGCAAAAATTAATTGGGCTTTGGTGGGGGCCCGACATTCATAACATTTTTTTCGAAAATAATTCAAGTAAGTTGTGCTCTCTCATTTTGTTTGATTTTGATTTGGTTTTAGATTTTTTACACTTGTCATTGTACACTAACCTTATTTTCATGACAACGCTTTATTACCTACTACTAAGGTACACTCTCACTCTCACTTCGTTTATCATTTCATCATCATGACTTATTTTTGAACTATAATCATTTTGGTATCCATTGATCTTCTAGTTAATTGCCATGTCTGGTTCACCTTATTTAGTAGAGACCCATTTTTTTTAGGGGCTTAGAGGGGTGCTATGGTCTTTATCGTACCTTCCCAATAAGTAACCTGATCCCCGAACCCAGACTCAGGTTTTTCGTAGACAGTTTTTCCAAAAAAAAAATAAAAATCAGGAGTCCATTTAGGGGTTTTGTTCTTACTTGTTTTCCCCTTTAAAAATAAATAAAAGTAAGTGGCGACTGCAAGTCTTTTCTAAAAAACATATTTTTCACCAAATAAACGAAAAGCGAGTTTCGCCGATCGAGTGGGAACGCATCATTAAAAATATGGGTCCACAGATGGCCTCGTATTCGGCTTCATTGTTAGATGTTGAAAACCCAAGCCGGATGGCCTGCTCCAACTGCTTTCCCATCGGTGATTATAAGAGGAGGCCTATCTCGGATCCTGAGGTCCGTGATGCCCCATCGACATGTAGGGTCCACCATCCCTCTTTGCCTGTTCTATGAGTCGAGGGGGTTGTTGAGGGACCTCTGCTATGAAATCAGCCATGACTTGTCATTTTATGGACAACCTGGGCTGATATTCAATTCCGTACTCGCTCAATTCTATGACCCATTTCAGCATCCTTCCTAATAAATCAGTTTTGTGTAGAATACTTCTGAGGGGTTGGTTGGTAAGAACGATTATCAGATGGGCTTGGAAATAGGGGCGACGCTTCTCAAGACTAAGGCTGTTTGCTCTATCTTCAAGTATTTAGTTTATGCGTTGGCCATCGCTTTATTGATGTAGTAGACGAGCCTTTGCTCTTTGTCTGATAGGCAGCGAAACAAAATAGCGCTGATTGCCTAATTGGAAATTGCTAAATACATGTATAACTGCTCAACGGGCTGGGGACTGCTCAGTATGGGGGGGTTGTGTGAGGTAATGCTTGATTTCTTCAAATGCAAATTGACAGTCTTCTGTCCACCTTATCGCGCTGGATCCTTTCAGCACAAGGAAGAATGACCTTAGTTTTTCCGTGAACCGGGCTATGAAGCGTTCTAGTGCAACAAGCCTGCCGGTGAGGCGCTACAACTCCTTCTTGCTGCTCAAGGTGGATGTCTCCATAACAACTTTGATTTGATCTGGGTTGACTTCTATCCCACTTTAAGTGACCATAAACCCCAAGAACTTGCCTGCACTTACCCAGAAGGCGCACTTGGACGGATTGAGCTTCATGTCATATTTTCTCAACAAGTGAAAGACTTCTTGTAAGTGCTGAACATGTTCACCCCTGGTTTTGATTTTAACCATGATGTCATCAATGTATACCTCCACCATGTGCCCGATTAGAGGTTTGAAGATTTTAGTCATCAGCCGTTGGTAAGTGGCTCTAGCGTTTTTGAGTCCAAACGACATGACCTTGTAGCAATATAGTCTATGTCGTGTTATGAAGACAGTTTTTTCTTCATCGAGTGGGTGCATGGGAATCTGATGGTACCTGGAAAAGGCATCCAGGAAAGATAGCATCCCATGTCCGGTGGTGGAGTCCACTATTCCGTTTATCCATGGGAGGGGAAAGTTGTCTTTAAGGCAAACATCATTGAGGTTAGTGTAGTCGACGCAGACTCGCCATTTCCCATTTTTTTGGAGACTACAACCACGTTTGCCAACCAGTCTGGATACTCAACCTCCTTAATAAATTCAGCTGACAGTAACGTGTCTACCTCATCTTAAATGATTATTTGTCTGTCCAAGTGAAATTGTCGGACCTTCTGGCGGATAGGCCTTGACGATGGTAGGATGTTAAGCCAGTGGGAGGCGATCGACGGGTGAATCCCGGGCATATCAGAGTGTGTCCACACGAAGTTATATTTGTTTCGCTGAAGCGTCCCTTCGAGGCATCAAGCCTCAATTGGTTCTAAGAGGGAACTGGTGTAGGTAAAGTGACCATCTTCCTTTGTGATCTGAATGGTCTGCAGGAGATCGGCTACCAGGGGATCCTTATCCACCGGATACTGTAATTGCTATTGATAAGCCATGCTTGCACGTTGGGGATGAGGTTTGTGATCACTATTGGGTCTAGCTTCCCATGCCACTTGGTAGCAATGTTGGGCTGCCAACTGACTACCATAGAGATTAATCTGCCCTTCTTTGGTAAGATAACTTACCATCTGATGATATGTAGAAATGATGGCTTTCATGACATGCAATTAGGCGCGTCCCAATATGGCATTGAATGGGGATAGGTCCTCTACTGCTGAGAACTGCACGTTAAGGGTAATAGAGCTGACTTGGATAGGTAACACGATGTCGCCCAAAGACATTGTAGAAGCTCCATTGAATCCTAACAATATCCGCTTAGGATTTTCCAGATTCGAGGGTGTAAATCCCATTTGTTTGATCACAGATATCTGTAAGAGGTCTGCTGAGCTACTCGAATCGACCAAGATTCGTCTTACATCGAAGTCACTAATTCCCAATGTAAAGATAAGGGCATCCCGATGTGGTTGCAATATTCTATTGGGATCTACTAGGGGAAAAGTAATTACCCCGTCTATTGGGCACGTGCTTCCAATGGTCAATCCAGGTCGGATGGAGCTAACCTACTCTCGTACAGATGCAGCTCGAAACAACCTTTGTCTCTTTCGTTTGGAGCTGTATTCTTCATCGAGGGGTCCACCATGGATATAGTTGATCACGAATCTAAGAGCAACTGAAGTTGTGGGGGTCGTGACGACTGGACCTTGGGATGTCTCCTTACCTTTGCCTTCTGAGCGGATGTACTGTTTCAAGTGTCCAGCTTTTACAAGTTTTTCCACCAAGTAGTGGAGACTCATACATTGCTTTGTGGTATGTCCGTGCTCTTTATGGTAGGCACATTTTTTGTTGCGATCCTTCTTGGTTGAGTCCGTTTTTAGGGGCTCTAACCACTTGAAGTCGTACAGCTCACGGATCATGGGGAGGAGTTTCTCATACGACATGTTGAAGGGGGTAAGATTGGATTGGTCTAGGTGGAGCTGTTCGCCTAGCCTCCTACTTGATTGCCTTTGTTGGTTCTTGTTTTGGGATTCCTAACCGCGTCATTCTTGATCGATTGGCCAGTGACCAAGATCTGCTGTGTGGCTGCGTGGACATCATCTTCGAGCATAGAATATTTGTTCACCTGTTTAAACAGGTCATCCATAGTCATGGGGGGCTTTTTAGTGAGGGACTCGAAGAATGACATGCTCAGACAGATACTTTGCTTGAAGATTTGAAGGACAACGTCCATGCTGTAAGATTCTACCTAGAGTACAGCTTGTCTGAATCGTTTTACAAATTCTCACAACGATTCATGTTCCTGCATTTTTATATTTTGCAGGGTGCTAATATTTTGCTTATGCCTTGCTAAGCAGAGATAATGTCCCACGAAGGCCTTTGATAGATCCCGAAAACTATCGACGAAATTCATCGGGAGGCAGTGGAACCATGAGAGAGCCTAAACTTGGAGGCTAGCTGGGAAGACTTTGCATAACAGTGTGTTATTCCCTATGTCGAGGGTCATGAGTTGTCTATAGTGCATGATATGATCAAATGGATCGTTTAATCGGTCGTACGCAGAGAATTTTGGCACGATGAACCCTCTTGGGGGCTCATAATTGACAATGCGAGAGCTGAAATGTGTGGAGAGCAAGTCATCCAACCGCTTGCTAATAGAGCCAGAGAGGGCCTCTACTTGCCACACCCCCTCCGATTTGTTGTAGTAGTGGGTGTGGAGGATAGTTCGGTATGATGGGTGCAACTAAGGGACCATGGTACGCCTCCTAGGCTGTAGTTGCATGTGGCTTCTCCATACCTGGTGTTTATGGTCCCAACCTTGGTCGCATTGCATCTAATAACTGGGACTTCCTATCATGTCGTCGTTTTGATGAGACACGAGTGGAGTCCAAGCTTTCATCTTGTGGTGCATGATAGGCTGGTAAGGGCCTTTCATTAGGCTATACACCATGCACGTCAGGGAGGGGCTTTGTGTTTCTAGGGTACGTTGCCTCCTGGTTCTACTTGGAGTTCGTTTGTTAGCTTCTCGATTGCTGGTCACGGGGAGGGCCTGATGAAGACACTTGAATCCTTAACACGTCGTTCTCCTTCCTGAGCCTCCTTGTTTCTTGGAGCAGGGCCTATACTTGTCGCTTACTTTCTTGTTGGCATCGTTCCATACTCTCATGCTAGTCAAAGAAACCTTCATCGCCCATGGCTGAAGACCGACTCCTTGAGGGTGTGGACATCTTCGTTTTCGTACTTCCCACAGACGGCGCCAATGTTGATGTCACTTGGTCAACTGGGAGTGATGCTTCTCCCTTTTTTCCTAAAAAAGATGTTTGGACAAGATATCCAGACACACCCTTCGAAGCTCAAGTCAAATGATGAAAGTCAACTTGAGAGGTTGCCCCCTTTTAGGAGCTAAAAAGGAGTCTCTGTTAAGTGTATGTACGCATGTACCTTGATTTTGAGATGGAGAAGGGCTCTTATAGTGTTTGGAGCAGTGTCACATCTGTGCTGGGATGGTTTCTTGACTTTCGTGGTCATGATGACAACACAGTTGGTGACAGAGAAATCATCACCCTTTAGGCGGTTGATAGGGATTGTTAGTGAGGGTGACTTGATGGTTCACGTGTCACCTCAATCTGTAGGCGGTATGATGCAGTGTGTAGCAAGTCGCTTCTGGAGACAGGGTGACGTCCCATCGAGCGTGCTTCTAGCATAAGGAGAATGATTGCCTATGGGAGTGGGTCAGGAAACCCATCTGGAATGCATTGTGTAGTTTTAAAGGAACACCGCATGACCGACTACTAATACTTCTAATCCGAATTGGATATCCAGATCTGATTACGTTCGTCCGGATAGAGATAGAAAGGTGCCACATGGAGCAAAGGTGACCTGCCATGTGATCACATGGGGAAGCCCCCTACACATACGTCAGTTTGTCTATGGAGATTGCATTCCCTAAAAATTCATCTCTATATGGAAGCTTCCATACATTTTTCAATGGGTAGCAACTTTCTCTCCTTCCTTGTAGTCGTGCCTTCCTTATATATGTGGTGAAGATATCTTTATTTATTTTTAAAAAAAAAATGCAACTATCACTTCCCTTTCTAAAAAATTCTAGTGATCCTCCTTCTAAATAGTTGGTAGCCCGTTTCCAATGTAAAAATAAAGAAATATAAGGGTTATAAATCATGCAATAATAAATAAAAAAATAAAATTAGAAATAAAATTAGAAATCGTGTAATTTGAAAATGAAAATAAATAAGATAAATCACATGCACATATAGGAGGATCGAAATATTAATTCTTGCAAAATAAAAATAGATGAATCAACCTCATGCAAATTTAAATAAATAAATAAACAAAAATATAAATATGAGTACTAAATGTATGCAATCAAAAGGAATGAAATGTCAATTTAATGTAATTAATAAAAATGAAAATCAAAACAATGAACTCACTTAACTAAGTATCGAAAGACCATCTCATGCAATCAAAAGTAAAAAACAAGCCAATACTCATCAAAACCTAAAAAATAAAAAAAAAATAAACAATCAAGGATTCAAACCTAAAGAAGTGTCCAAGTGACCTATACTAAAAATGGTGCTTAAATGACTTAGGGTGACTAGAAAAGTGCCTACATAACCTAGGGTGAGTTTGCGTAAGTCGGAAGGTGCCTAGGTGACCTAGGGTGTATTTAAGCGTTCCAAAAGTGCACCTAGATGAGCTATCCTAGAAAGAAAAAGGGAAAACCCTAAACCTAACTCGGGGTTTTCAAGGGTCATAATATGAGGCTAGATAATTCCCTCAACCAAAGTCTCCAAAGTAACTAAAAAATGTAAGTTGTATGAGTAGTAATGAGCCACTAGAGAATTGTTGTAGAGTATTGAAAGAACATCTAATAAGGCATGTGCTAAGGAGATAAAATGGAAGGTCTACAACAACTTGTAAGAGGAAGGGTTGTCATGCAACCAATAGTCATGTGCAACAGATGTAAAAATGTCAAACCATTAGTGTCTTAACTAAACATAAGTGAGAGTGAATCATGCTAAATGTGAACAAATAATCAGATAATCATGCAAGAGAAGCAAGTATAATGACATGTTGAGATACCAAATCAATCAAGCAAGCAAACTGAATCACCTTGCCTAAAAAAGGAAGATACCCTCTAATTGACCAATTGAACACCATATTTTCCTCAACTAGTGTTCAAGTTTGATCTTCAAGATCCCCAATAGATTCACCAATTTATAGTCTCGTATTTCTCATGTGCATCCCCACTTGTCGGCAAGACTCGTTTTTTATTGTGAAAAACTATATTTTATAAAAATTGGAGTCACCACTTATTTTTATTTATTTTTTAAAGGGAAAATAAATAAATAAAACTAGAACCCTAAGAAAAATGACTCCTTAAAATTTTGGAAAAGTGTGTCTTTGAAAAACCCAAGCCTAGGTCTAGGGATCAGGTTACCTATCGAAAAAGTACCTTAAAAAATGTAGCACCCCTCTAAGCCTTAAAAGGTTTCTACTAGCTAGGTTGAGGGAAACATGACAATTAATTAATATATTAGGGATACCAAGAAAAAGTAATGGTGATTTGGTGTAAGGCCAAACCACATGCTATTCATAACAAAATAGACATATAGGAAATGGATATTAGCATACTTGAGTTGCATCCCAGAGTGCTTTCATAAAAACATCAAAGTTAGTTTAACAAACATAACATACAACATGCATTTGATCCATTCAAACAATCAAGCAATAATGAAAGCAATCAAAACAATATCATGCATAAAAATGTCTACATATTTACAAAGTTAAAGAAGTAGAAAGTGCAAGGAACATACCTAAATAGCATACACAACCCGCAATGCGCTTACATATAGGGTGAATTTTTGCCAAGACTTATGTGAGATAGTCAATAAAGAGGGAAATGTAGTTATCATAGGACATAGGACAGTTGATAATTGTTATGCTATAAATCCTAACTCTAGAACACCTCTTGTGTGTAGTAGGGTAAAGCTAGATCCTACTGAACTCTGGCATAGAAAGTTAGGTCACATAAATTATAGGGACCTTGTGCACTTAGTGAACAATGAAAAAGTTAGAGGTATCCTTAACTAAGTGATGAACCTAAACACATTTGTGATGAGTGCATGAAAGGTAAATAAACTAAGAGTTTACACAAAAGGGTTAAGGAGATAAGGTCCACTAGGCCTTTAGACATTTTACATAAGGATCTTGTGGGTCCAATGTGTATTGAGAGTAGAGGTGGTAAGAGATATGTCCTTGTGGTTGTGGATGATTTTTTGAGATACTCCTTTGTGAGTTTTCCTAGGGAAAAAACAAAGGTAGTTGAACATTTGAAGTCATTATTCAACAAAATACAAGTGGAAATAGGTCATCCAATTTGAAGAATTAAGAGTGATAGGAAGAGAGAGAAATGTTCTTATTTTTCAATATGGTGTCCCTATTTTTCCTTGAATCATCTAAATTTTAGTGACAAGATCATCTAAAATTTAATATTCAATGAATATGTTATTTCATGAAAGTGTATGATGAACTTTATTAATAAAACTACATTTAAATTTATACTGAGATCATCAATTATATTAAATAAAAATATATTATGCAACACAAAAAATTTTCAAACATAAAAAATTTAAAAGTTATATCTAAAATGTATTTTAATTATTGTTATAAGATTATGACAAATATGCATGACTTTTAAATTTTAAAATAATAATAATAGAAGGAAATTTGACAACAAAAAATATAATCTATAGATTATATAAAAAATGGAGGAAAATAAAATAATATTTTTTCTAATGAAAGTACTTGTTTTTCAATAAAAATAGTAATAATTTATAATCATAAAAAATAATAAAATAAAACTACTTTTTCTAATTAAATTACTTATTTTTCAGTAAAAAATAATTATTATCTTATTAATCTAGAGTATTTATGTACTTTTTATTCTTAAAATTATAAAATTAAATATTTTTAAAAACTAAGAAATTGCAATTTTTGGTCTATTGTATTTTAGGTTATATTTGATTTGTTCACAATAATTATCTATCATATATTATCATGAAAAGATAAAACATTAAACATTGAAATTAAAAAGGTTTTAGAAGAAAAACTATAGTGGCTTTGATATATCTAAAAAAAATATCAAAATAGATGTAGGGGAAAAAAAAATAATGTTCAATGATAAAAAAAAAAAAAAAAAAAGAAGGAAAAAGGATGTTAAAAGAGAAAGTGACATGGAGAATTCTAATTCTTTGATTTTTTTTAATTAAAAATATGGTACTTTTTTAATGTTGTCTATCAAAACTTTAAAGAAGAAAAATTATGAATAGTAGTATTCTAGTGCATATTGGAAAAATAACTTTTCTTGTTCTAAGCTTATACGAAAGTTGACTAAAACCCTCTTTTTTTTTTGTTGGTGTATGAAATCTTGATTTTCCTAAAATGATTTAATAAGTAAAAATGTATATAGATTTGTGGGGAAAAAAAATTGTCATTTGAAAGAAGGGATAAAAGTTCATTGGGTTTGCCATGAAGATATGTGGGAAAGTCAGTTTTTGACCAACCCTCCTTTTAAATATATATAATAATTGTAAAGATATTTTGAATTATTTTTCAAATACTTTTTAGTGGAAGAATAAATTTATTAGGATGTTTGATGATTTTTTTTTTTAATTTTTAATTTAATTGCAAAAGTCTTCAAAATAGGAAATTTCATCCATAAAAAAATATAGGACATTCTCATTAAGGAGAATTTTGATATTTTAAGAAAGACGAGTGTTTTTAAAATTTATTAGGAGGAAATCTTATTTTGGTAACTTTTTAAAATTAAGTTTGTTATAAAATATGAGAATTTGTAACACTATGGGAATTTGTAGGAGATCATTTGTAATGATGTATATCTTTTTATGACTTTTTATAAAAGGGGAGACCTCTAATGAAAATTCATTCAGTTTTTTTCCTACATTATATTTACTTTTTCTTATTTTCTTCTTCTTTCACTTTATTATTCTACTGTTGGGAACCCTAAATTACTTGATTCCCATGCCTTGGATCTCGTAGGATGCATGAAAATCTATCATAGGCTCTCTAAATTTATCACAGTAGAAAACTAGGTATTCAAAACCAATAACGATACCATAAAAATCATAGATCTAAAGAATAAAGTTATATACCTTTGATTCGAATTTTCTCGGATCAATTCCAATCGATGTAGATAACTTCAAAGTCGTAATAGATATCGTAAACACCATGATCTCCCATTTGATGACTCTTCCTTGTGTCTAGGCACTGCGATGGTGGAGATCTTAAGGGTAAAAGGTAGGGTTCTCTCTCTAGACTATAAGGAGAAAATGGCAAGACAAAGAAACCTAATCCCTTAAAGGGGTATTTATAGGTTTCCTACTATACTTAAGTGACTTAAACTCACCATAGACTTATGTGACTTAATATAACCCAAAAAGGTTGCTAATTGATTAATTAACTATACAAGGTCTTAATTAATCAATTAGTCCAGTTTAGAGATACCACTCACTTATCCCTATGCAACCTTGCGTAATTATTAAAACGACTTTTATGCATAAAGGTGAACTAAAAACTCTGATAGCTCTATTTTTTTTCTTTCTCTCTCTCTCTCTCCCCCCCCCCCCCCCCCTCTCCCCCCCTTGCCTGTCTTTTTCTCCAACTAGCTGCACCTCCAATGCTACCCCTAACAGCTAGTTCAACCCCCTCCAGTTTTTTTTTTTTTTTTTTCTCGCTCTTCCAGAATATCTTTTTTTTTTTTTTGCCTCGGTTATTCTCCTTTGAAAAACTCTATTCCCACCATCATGCTATTTTCCCAAACGTCATTCTCTCAACCACCACCATGACAAGGTGATGGTGTCCTTGGCCATGCGTCCATACAGCTAGCTCCTACCAGAAAGAGGTCCCCCACTCCTCCAAATGGTGACATGAGAAAACCAGATAATCTCGGATGGCCAACAGGTGTGCAAAAAAAACTTTGGTGCAAAAAAGGGTCTATAAATATGCCCATTTTCGGTAGAGTTCACAGTGTAAGGAATGTGAACACTAGAGTGAAAATAAAGTGTGAATAGTGAGTGGAATGAAGTGAACTCTACCGAAGAAAAAGAAAGACCCCTAAAGGTACACAAGTAGAACACAAACTCGCTTAAACCAACAAAGAACAAAAGAACTCCAAAATCTTAAGAGAAAGGTAGCTCTCAGGGTGCCTCTAAAGCTGCACTAAGGATCCAGACTCTCTCTAAGATGTCTCCAAAAGTGAGTCAAAAATCGATGTCAAAGTTGAGTAGTAGTCGAACCACCAAGGAGCAAAGGAATAAATGCATACAAAGGGAGAAACCACACATCTACTATACGAAAGTAGGATGAAATATGAAATTGTGAGGACAAAGTGTGTAAATACTAGAGTCATCTAAATCTAAAGGAAAGGATAGGACGAGGTCAGAATGACTAGAATCACTAAAATAAGGAAAAGAGAACATGGTCGCCATGATCGAAAACACCTAAAACAGAAGGAAAGATGGGACACGGTCTCCATGACCGAAATCACCAAAAATCAAGGAAAATGACGAAGATGTGACCTCTATGTTGAAGATAAGACTGAGCTGACAAAGGTGTGACTAATCGTATAAGTGTGATCTACGCTGAAAACTCAAACTCATGCTGATATGGAAGAAGACCGATCGATATAGGTGCGGTCCCAAAACTTAAACTGAACACAAGGTGAATGACCGATCAATATAGATACGGTCCCAAAAACTCAAACGACATGATGTTGATTGATCGATATAGGTGCAGTCCCAACTTGAAATTGAACTAACATGACAATGACCAATCGATATAGGTGCGGTCCCAAAACTCAACTTGAACTCAAATTGACAAGACAAATGATCGATCGATATAAGTGCGGTCCCAACTCGAAACTAAACTGACATGACAATGACCGATCGATATAGATGCGGCCTAACTCGAACCAAATACAAACTGACAGGAAGATGACTGATTGATATAGGTGTAGCCTTGACTCAAACTCAAACCGACAAGAGAATAACCGGTCGATATAAGTACGATCCCAAAAACTGAAATTTAACACAAGATGATAGAAAGATGACCGATCAATATGGGTGCGGCCCCAAAAAAACTCAAACTGAACTGACATGATAATGACTGATTGATATAGGTGCGACCCTAACTTGAACTAAATACAAACTAATAGGAAGATGATCGATTGATATGGGTGCGGCCCTAAAACTCAAACTGAACACAAACTAACAAGAAAATGGTTGATCGATATAGGTGTGGCCCCAAAACACTAATTGAACTGACAAGATAAATAATTGATAAATATACGTGTGGTCCCAACTCGAACTAAACATAAATTGACAGGAAGATGACCGATCGATATAGGTGTGACCCCAAAAACTCAAAATAAACTCAAACTGACATGGAAGATGATCAATCGATATAAATGCGGCTCCAAAAACTAAATTGACACGATGAATGATCGATAGATATGGGTGCGGTCCCAACCCAAACTAAACACAAACTGACAAGAAGATGACCGATCGATATAGGTGCGACCTTAAAAACTCCAAATGACACAGAAGATGATCGATCGATATGGGTGCGGTCTCGAAAACTCAAACTCGAACTGACAAGACAATGACCGATCGATATAGGTGATGTCTCAACTCGAACTAACTACGGACCCTGCATTTCGCTCGTTGAGTTCCCACTCGATGACGAAACTTGTTTTTTTATTTATTTAGTGAAGATTTGATTTTTTTGAAAAATATCTGGAGTCACCACTTATTTTTGTTATTTTTTAAGGGAAAATAAAATAAGAAAGAAAACCCTAAGTGTGACTCCTTATTTGGAAAAGACAGTTCGTAGAAAACTAAAGTCAGGTCCGGGGTCAGGTTACCGATTGAGAAGGTACGGTGGTGAGCTGTAGCACCCCTCTAAGTCCCTAAAAATGGGTCTCTACTAAATAAGGTGAAGCAAGTGTGACAATTGATAAGGAAATCAACGGATACCAATGAAATGATCAAACAATAAAATGAATCACGCACCTTAGTAGTAGGTAATAGTGCGCTATCATGGAAACAAGGTTAACTCAAATATAAAATTATCACATGCGTATCAAAGAGCAAGACAAAGATCAAGCAATATTCATTAAGCATAACAGTTGACAATCAGAAAAGAAAACTCACATGTAGGACCCCCACCAAAGCCCAATTTATCTTGTATGAATTAGTCCCACAAATTCCATTATTTTGGAATTTTGAAAATTGCATGTTCATGCTTATTTAAAAAGTCAAGGAAAACAAAAGATTATTTGAAAATCAAAGAAAATTTGTGAATTAAAAATATTTGAAAAATGGAGTGGAATTAAAACTATTTGAAAGAAATTGGAGTTTTGAAATTTATTTGAAAATTGAAGTCTCAAAAATTATTTGAAAATTGGAGTTTCAACAATTAAATCTAAGAATTGGAATTTTGGATATTAAATTTGAAAGAAATTGGAATTTCGAAAATTATTTGAAAATTGGAGTTTTAAAAATTAAATTTAGGAATTGGAGTTTTAGAAATTAAATTTGAAGATGACATTTTTTTAAAACATAAATAAATAAATTTGGAAATTGGAATTTTTGGAAAATTTATTTGAAGAATGGAATTTTAAAAATTAAATTTGGAAATTGGAATTTTTGGAAAATTTATTTGAAAATGGCATTTTAAAAATTAAATTTGTAATTTTGGAATTTTTAAAAATTTATTTGAAGATGGAATTTTTAAAAAATTTGGAAATTGGAATTTTTGGAAAATTTATTTGAAGATGGCATTTTAAAAATTAAATTTGGAATTTTGGGATTTTGGAAAATTTGAAAAATGGTAGTTATGGAAAATTATTTGAAAAATGGAATTTCGAAAAATTAAATTTAAAAATTGGAACTTTTGAATATTATTTCGAGAATGAAATTTTGGAAAATTTAAAAATTGGACCTTTGGAAAATTATTTCTAGAATGAAATTTTGGAAAATCTAAAAATTGGACCTTTGGAAATTTATTTGAAAACAGAAGTTTGAAAAAATTATTTGAAAATTGAAGTTTTGAAAATTAAATTTAAAAATTGGAATTTTGAAAATTAATTGAGAAATGGCCCTCCAAACATGAGTCCATTATCCTAAAAAGTGTACTTTAGACTTTCTTGTA
Organism: Vitis vinifera; assembly: GCF_030704535.1. Classification (NCBI taxonomy): domain Eukaryota; kingdom Viridiplantae; phylum Streptophyta; class Magnoliopsida; order Vitales; family Vitaceae; genus Vitis; species Vitis vinifera. The sequence continues at coordinate 17,499,220 of NC_081816.1, read as the reverse complement.
CAAGTTGGTGGGCTCGATAAACCAGATCAAGATTGTTTATGTGGTTGAACTCAGACGTGACCCTTGAACCAAAAAAAAAAAACCAACCTGCTCCACGTCGACTGATTACCCACGTCTCAATCTCTTCAGGATCACTCCACATAAGATGATAGAATGATAAAAAAAAAATGTAATTAGTCTATGGTACATGACCTCCCATATGGAAAAGTTTCATTAAATCATGGAACTGGCCATGAATATCACCACAAACAATGATTGAACTATTGACAGGTTGAACATTAGACTTTTCGATGAGGATATTTTTTACATATTCACGGAGAAAGCTGCTACTACTGGTCCTCTTTGACCTTGGAAATCCACTTATCTAAATCCATTCCCAACAACAAAATCTTGCTTTTATTGCTGCTTCTTCGTTTCCGAACTCGGTATGGCCGCTTTGACAAGTGCCAGAATCAGCGTAGATCCGGGAGCCGGAGCTAGTGTGGTGAGCACCACCACCTGGAACGTGAGAGATATGGGAGGCGGCACGGCTGGTTCCCTAGGACTCGACGGAGGTCCGATGATCGGCACGACGACTAACGATGTAAGGTCAACGGCTATCTTTGGAGGTGTTGGAGTAAGCGGTGGGCTTGCAGGACTGCGGACTCCCAAAGCTTCTAGTGTAGTAGTGGTAGGCAACAAATTGCAGTAAATGGGTGTTGGATTATGGTAGTAGAGATGAGAGAGAGATGAAGTTGAGATAAGTGAGTTTGGTGGGTTAGATGATGATGATGAGTATGGTTTGAGTTTGGTTAATGGGTGGAAGATAATGGGTATGGTGTTGGCTTGGGAGTGAGGAGAATGGAGTTCAAAAGGGTTCCAAATGGAAATCTTTCCAGCACTTCATACAGGATCTCGAAATGAGGCCGTAGAAACATATTAGAAATCAAGCATGAAAATGCATGCAAACAAACTCAAATCCCACAAGAATATGCTAAAGTTTCCAATGCTCCTATTCCGATACCAAAATAGATTCCTAATATGCGTAAAATATAATAGAGCATGTGAAAAAAAAACCGGTAAGTTGTAGAAAACTTACCTGTGTTGCTACCCCATTTCGGACGACTCCTCTTTGTTTTCTCCTTTTTCTTTTTTGTCAACCCTTGCTACCCTTCCTCTAGCTCCCAAAATCCAAACCCCTTTGAAAAGCTCTCCCCTCACCCGTTCCATTGCTCTCTATCTCATTCTCTATCATCCGTTCAGAACCAATCCCATCTCAATCACCACCATGGCGAGGTGGTGGTGTGTTCTTGGCCATGCGTCCCATGCATGTGGCTCCAAAGGAAACCAACCCCCACTCTAAACCATGCTACCAACGAAGTGCTCCAAAAATAATAATAAAATACTTAGGCCAAAATGAGGGTCTACAAATATGCCCCTCTTAGGTAGAGATCACGAGTGAAATGAATGGATCACGGATACGTGAGGGGCGAATGAAATGAAGTGAACTATACCGAAGAATAGAAAATATCCTGAATTTTGGTTTAAACACACAACACGACAAGATCAAGATCAAGGGCACATACTAGGAAGGTTGGACTCTAGCCAAAGATGCGAATGATGCGAAGAGTGTATATGCAATGAATAACACTGGACCATGATACAATGAACGACTCAATGATAAGCAAGATAAGGAATGATCGATCTTTAGAAAGAATGAACCCGAAGAAAGAGATGTGACTCAAGATTGAACAAAACTCAACTAGGCAAACTCGACTCAAAGATGAATAAAAGTCAACTCAACTAACAAGACAATGACTGATCGATATAAGTGCGGTCCCTAAAATTGAACTGACAAGGAAATGGCCGATCAATATAGGTGTGATCTCGAAAACTGAACTGACAAGATGAATGATTGATCAATATAGGTGCGGTCCTGAAAACTGAATTGACAAGATGAATGACCGATTGGTATAGGTACGATCCCAAATCGAACTGAACACAAATTGATAGGAAGATGGCCGATCGATGTAGATGCGGCTCCAAAAACTGAACTGACATGGAAATGATCAATCAATATAGGTGTGGCCCCAAAAATCCAAACACAAACTGACAAGACGATGACCGATTGATATAGGTGCGGTCTTGAAAGCTGAATTGACAAGATGAATGACTGATTGATATAGGTGCGACCCCAAAAATCCAAACACAAACGGACAAGACAATGACCAATCGATATAGGTGCGGTTCGAAAAACTAAACTGACAAAATGAATGACCGATTCATATAGGTGTGACCCTGAAAACTCAAACTGACATGGAATTGACATGAAGATGACCGATTAATATAGGTGCGGTCTCGAAAACTCAAACTAAACAGACAAGATGAATGACTGATCGATATAGGTGCGATCCTAAGAACTTAAACTCAAACGAATAAGACGATGACCGATCGATATAGGTGCGGTCCTAAAAACTGAAATCCAAACTCAAACTGACAAAACAATGATCGATCGATATAGGTGCAATCCTGACTCGAACTCAAATCGACAAGAATATGACTGATTGATATAGGTGTGGTCCCAACTCGAACTGAACACAAACTGATAGGAAGATTGTCGATCGATATAGGTGTGACCCCAAACTTTAACTGAACTGACAAGACAATCACTACAAGAAAAAAGTGAAATAATGACGCTTTTTAAGCGTCAAGAAAGGTAAAAGATGACGCTTCCTCGAAGTGTCATCTCCGCCCCTGTCATTAAATGTTACAATTAACAATGACACTCCCAAGAAGCGTCATCTTTTATTAATGCTTTTAATGGCGCTTTAAGAAGTGTCATCCTTGAATAATGTCAACAATGACACTTGTGAAAGCATCATCTTTGAACATTTTTATTGAAATAATTTTTATAAAATTACCACTCTTGACACTTATGAAAACGTCATCTTTGATTTAATCTTATTAATGACACTTTTAAAAATGTCTTCTTTGTTTCATGTTAACAATGACGCTTATCGTCATCTTTGAACAATTTCTATTAAAAAATAATATTTTGATTCCGTTATTGAAATAATTGATTTCTTATATAATTAAATTAAAAAACAATTACAACCAATAAAATAAAATCGAATTTTATTAATTAAAATATATCCAAATATTGATATACATGAACCTAGTTTAAACAATTAATGTAACCACCTATATATATTAATTACACATAAACTTGTTAATTATATCAAAATATTTCAATAAGAATTTCTAATTCTAACATAAGAACAAACATTGGTACCAAGACTACTAAAATAAACCATAATCTTTAAAAGCATAGTTCAACCTCCTAATGAGTTCACTGATGTAATCTTCATGGTTTTTGACTTCGTCTTCTTTAACATAATGATTTCTCTTCTTTTAGCAAACAAATTTCCTTTGCAACCTGTAAATAAAAATAAGGAAGAGTAGAAAACATCTAAATTATATATACATACAATAAATAATAAGCATAAATGAAATTATAACCTTCACAAAATTAATTTAGGTTATCAAGTTTGCTTACATGAATCCCCTTAGCCTCTTACATATATGGATTGTGCTTCTTTCAATTCATTATACGAAAAAAAAAATTATATTATGAAGTGTTTTCGAAATAAAATATAATAGATTATTCTAATGTAGATAAAAAGCTCTCCATTGCCATCTCTATGTTGCACCTTTAGAGCATTACTTCAAAAAAGACCTCATAAAAGAATTCATCAAAGTAAAACTAGACATACAAAACATTTCATTTAAGGAGACCAATGAGTTGAAACTAAATAAATAAATTTGTACTCTATCAACAAAATACCCCGAACTACAATTTCAACTAATATATTATGCTTTCCCCAAAATAAGGAAAAAAATGTACTTAAAATTTTAAAAAAAAATTTGATTTTTTATTCAACAACATAGAAGAAATAAATTCTGTTTTTATGGGATAAAATATTGTATTTTTAGTACAAGTTAATAGTTAAATTAAATCTTTAATAAACTCATAGACTCTAAGTGAATAAATATGCATCAAACGCTTATTATAAAGTGTATATATGAGTTAGGGTTGCTCCGTTTGGACATTTAATGGTGAACTCTTAAAGCATTATTGAATACAAGAATAAGTCCTATAATGCACAATAAAAAAAAAAATACCAAGGTCCAAACATGATGAAAACCATCACGTTATCACTATGTTATTATTAAATTTTATTTTTATTTTCTTATATTTTTATTTATTTGACTAGTTTTTATTTTTTACTAGTTCCTTTGATTTTTGTTTATTTTGATAATAAGAGGAGCTTGTAATTTACTAGATGAGGTATGATAAAAATCCTAAGAATTGAAGTATAGACTTATTTTTATATTTTATTTTAACAAAACCAAGAAACATGACAATAGTTGATTTAAGATATCATAAAAATCTTATGTAATTATAAAAGTAAATAATTAAATTATAAAGTTATAGTACAAATAGAATTATATCTTATTAGCACTTAACCCCTTACTCCTAGTTGTCACAATCATTTCCTCCTACTCCTTGTTCTCATATAGAATGATAGCCTTGTTTTTTTTTTCCTATATCCGTAATAGAAGACCACTTTGTCTAATTAGCGCAACTCATTGCACTGAACAATATGAAGATATATTATTGACAAATATTGAAAGTTGGATCTTTTGTTTATTAATATTATAAACAAATATTTTAGAAAAGATAGAAAAATCCAAACATGTCGAGAACACAAATTTATGAACCCATATATAGAATAGTTAAACTTTTGTATTTCCCTACTAGTATTAGTTGTGGTCAATAAGCCATCTAGAGTAACTTTTGGCAATAATTTGATTAATATTTAATACTTAAAACAAAACAAGAACAAGGGATAGTAAGAAGTCAAACCTTAACATGCACCTCTTCTATGTAGAGGCTACTAATAGGCAATGGAGGAGCAAAAGCTTTGTCCATTGAGGATCCCGGCCACACCAACCTTACTATCTATACAATTTAATTTCTATTGCATTTTATATCTAATTTAAAAAATTCACAGGTTCAACTCACAGTATCAACCAATTAAACGATTAGATTTTAGCATGTCCCAAAATAAACAAAATAATTGATAATGACAAACCTTCTCACTATTATGTTCAAGAGGACTTAATATTACAACATTATGAAACTAGGAAGAAATTTGTTGCAAGTTCTGCTAATGTTGAGGACTGACCAAGTAACTCTTATCAATCGACTCGAGAACCTAAACATATGTACTATAGGTAGGAGCTTCAATAATTTGCTAACAACTACTGTTATGATGTTATTACAACTTAGGAGATTTAGACTCATTTAAATTTTAATAAGCCAACTACACTATGTAATATAATAATCAATAAGGAAAATACAACTTCCAGAATGAAAATAATTAAGTAACCCAATCACAAAACTAAATATTAACCAAATATATACTCAACCTAAAAGTTCAAGAAGTAGTTGAATGTTTTTTTGAAATAAATGATAGAACAATTATGCAATTTTAATAAATTTACGCTAGATCTAAGGAGAAATTAAAAAAATAAATGTGATTTAGCCTTTGTGATTCAGCCTTGAGGAATGGTAAATTAGGAGTAGTGGAATTAGATCAAACACAAGAGAATAGTCATAGAAATTTCAAAAATAATAAAAATAGTAACGAGAGTTTAATTGTACTCACTTTTCATCACATACTTAGATGGTGGAGTAGAACACTCTATCCCTTGCTATCCTTTACTATTTCTCTCTCTCTCTCTTCGAAGTTGGGAAGAGAAGAGTGATCTATAAATAGATAGATAAATATATTAAAAAAAAATTATAAATTATAATTAATAAATGAAAACATGAAGAAGAGAGATAAGATGTGATAGTGTCTAATATTTCTATTAACATTCAACTAAAATTAAAATTCTAGATAGTTAGAAAGAAAACATGGAAAATCAATCATTGACACTGTCAAATTCCCAAGCCAAAATTACCGTTGGTACAGTTTAAGTTAGTATTTTGAATCTTTTAAGGTCCATTCATCTCCTACATCATTAAAACAAGCCAAATAATTGTTGCAACCCCCAAATTAAGAAATAGAGAGAAACATCAAATTTTTAAAGTTAATGGAAATATAATTTGAATTCTTTATCAGAACACAGTATAGATGTGGTAAATAAAATAAAATAAAAATAAAAACATAAAGTGCAAGATGCAAAATATTTTAAGCATTCTCACCAAAAAGAGCTTGATCAAGGCTCTTATTTTTGATACATTCATAAACCAGAATCCATCTGTCTTTTTCAATACAACATCCATACAAAAGAGCCATTATTTAAAAACGCCATTGCTTCTCCTTGTAAAGCGCCAAGAATGTGTGAGCATCAATAATTATTAATTTTAGAGATAAATAATGATATTTTTTACAAGCTTCAAGAAATAAAGTGTTATTAATTTAATTTTTTGTAGTAGTGAATTCTTAATGACAAACATATTCATGGAACTTTAAAATGAGAAGATAGAGAGCGTACCTATGTAGCAAGCACTAGTGATTCTATAAAAATGAGGTTAATTCACCAATAATAATGATAATATTAAATAATAATAAATAAATAAAACTAAACCTATATATATACACTTAAAATGGGAAGATAGAGAGCGTACCTGTGAAGCAAGCGTCAGTGATTCTATAAAAATGAGGTTAATTCACCAATAATAATGATAAGATTAAATAATAATAAATAAATAAATAAACTAAACCTACATATATACACTTTGAATGTCTAAAGTCAAGGAAAGTTCACAAGTATGATCAAAAGTGACTAAATTACCAAAAGCCAAGGAAATATTATTAAAAGGGTAGAAAATCGGTTCACAAAATAAACTCCAAATAAATATCAAGAAATGTTATCTCACCAAAATAAAAATTAGGTAACATCTTTAACATGTCTAGATAAACATCCAATAGGCCAAATTATTCGATTATATTCCAATCAATAACAAATTTATTCACAAAAGGTTACCTCACAGAAAAAAGTCAGCAAATGATTAGAATAGAAGACTGTAAAAAATAAATCTAAAACAAATACCTAGAAGTTAAGTTTTATCAAGAATATTTTTAGAGAGCATCTCCTATATGTCTAGTTTATCATCTAAGTGACCAAATTAATTAACCAGCCCTCATTTAGTACCAGATTACATAACGATGATAATAGGTCCAAAACAGAGCATCTTTTAAGGTATTCAAAAATTGATTTTTATAATTAACTTAGAAATGTCTTAAAATCATAAAAAAAAAAAAATCACACAACTATATTAATATGTCTATTTTATATGAAAAATAATCTCAGAGAAATATCACATTCACAACATATTTAAAAATAAATAAACATCTCTCAGATTCAGAAGAGCACTTCTGCAGTGTGTGCAAGAAGAAAAAATTATATCTCTCATTTCAGAAATTATTTATTGATATTTTATGTATCAAAAATTAAATTTAAGGAGTCTAAATTAAAATAAAATGTTAAAATAAATTAAAGAGACGGTTTAGTAATTTAATTTTGTAAAACAAGTCAAAAACAGAGTGAAAATTGAACCTTATGAAAAATTGATTTAAATCTCCTAATTGGAAAACCATATTTGACCCAAGAAAGATTCAAAAATCAAGTTCAAGGAGTCTAAAATGTCATAGAATAGTTAGAAAAATTTAAAAGGGTTTTTAAGTTGTCAAATTTCAATTTATAGATGTAGAAGTACAGTGCGCTATAATGAAAAAATTATAAACTAACTAAAACAAATTGAGATAAATCAAGACAAATTTCAAAATAAAAACTGCATCACCTAGAATTTAAAAAGAGAACTTACCTTCCATAGTGTAAGAGGGGTTGCTGTTAGACCACTTTAGAAGAAAATATTATAATAACCAATATGCATTTTATTTTAGAAGAAAATATATACCTTTCGTTTCCTTAGCCTTTCATTTTCCTCTTCCAGACGTGAAACTTTGTTCTCCAGTTCATTTGTGTAAGCCTATTCATCATCAACTCTAAGCTTATTAAGAATGCAAAACAAAAGAAGAAATGAAATGAAAAAACTAAATAACAGTGCGGTGGAGTTCAGAAAAACAGAAAACTGATAGCTAACCTGCTTCCTGGCCCTTGAATGGGTAGCAGATTCCCAATTCTTGATCATCCTCTTCTGTCTCCTCTCAATAGTTTTCTCAATCATATCTAAGACTCTTGGGAAACTCTTTTCCTCCCAAGTGCCTGTGTATCTAATAAAGCTCCCATCAATGGAGAAGATAAGGCCACTTGGTTGTCAGGATATGTAACATCCATGACAGAGCTAGGTCCCATGGGTAGCGGCTACTGCATTGGCTGGCCTGGCATATAAACCCCTGTCATATTCTATTGTGGATGCGGAAATTGTGGTTGTGGGTACTGCATCCACTAACCCTGCTGTGGGAATTGTGGCCCTACATTAGGATCAACCCCAATAATAGTACCAACAATTTTTTTATCTGATGGTTCAGCGACAACTCCTGTCTTTACCAGGAAATCCTCCAAAGTCATCTCCCCCAAAGTAGGCTGCCTCTCCCGAGATTTCTTCTCTTCACTGTTCTTGCCATGCCCTTGTATATCTCGCCAGACCTCATCAACTGCCTTCTTGCTAAGAGCACTTGTCAATTTTCTAGGCTCTCGTTGCGGAGCAGATTGGTTACTCAAACCTGCACCCTCAGCATCCATACCCACAGAATTATTAGCCTCAACCGTCCACACATTCTTGAGAAGCTAATCAAGGTTCATACTAGTCAACGGTTTCCCCAAGTCTCCTAACTAATTTTGAACCTCATCAAGTGTTAAACTATACATTGAGTTTTGCCATGCCAATGGCTGAAACTGAGATTGTTTACCATTACCACTACCACCACCACCACCACCACCACCTTGAGACCCCATAGTCTGAACCCCCATTCAACAACCTCCACCTAATTCATCAATTCAACTTCCAAAATCCCAATCTCAAAACCCTAAAATCCCTATATATGAACAGCAAGAACAACACAAACCCTAGAATGTGCCAAAAGATCCCACCTCAACCACCAATCCACAAACCCCAAAAACCCAACAAATGAATCAAACCCATCAATCCATTTTCAATCCTCCCCTGTTCAAATGAAACTAAAACGTCAACAGAGCATTCAACAAAAAACGTCACTGAGGATCAAAAAGCACAAATCTTTCACATCCAACATCCACATGGCATAACCACAAGCAATTTTCAAGCCCTAAAACCCAACCCCAATGCCCATCAAAGTCCCAAGCCCAAAATAAAATAAAAGGGAGAACAAAAAATCAATCATAAGAATAGAAAAAACTCATTTCCAGATAAACAAACAGGAACTTAGAAAAAAATGAGTACATTTTCTGACACAAAGATCAAAAACAAGGAAACCAGAATAAAGAAAATCACAAAGAAAGAAATGGAAAAGAAAAATCAGTGGTACTTACTTGACATAGTGCTGTTTGGATCTAAAAAAAAAGTGAAAGGATTCGAGGATCAAGAAGTACTCATCCGTGAATAGCCATAACTTCTTCCACCTGAAGGACCAAGTCGGGAAAACATCAAGAGAATCTAGGGTTCCATCATTGATATCAAGATTGAAGTTTTCTCTCTATGATGGTAACGATAACAATGACAAAGGGGATTTTGGGAAAGTATTCAGAAGGATGGGTTTGGTGGATGAGAGATCCTATTCGGTTTTGTACACAAGTTTATTTGGTATGAGCATTTGGGAGGGTTTGAAATAGCAGAGAGAATGTTTGGTGGATGAGAGATCGTGGAAGGGGGAATATTTTAGGGAGGTATATTTATACCTATAATTCAATGACACTTCTCTAAAGCGCCAAGTTATGGGATTAATGTTATCACGATTTGAATAAGCGCCATTATGTACCGAATAATATTCAAATAAGCCTTATCAAACTATGATACTTCTAATAAGCGCCATGGATTGAAAAATACTATAGTAAATAATGACGCTTCTAATAAGCGCCATTGAATCTCATATTATAATCTAAATAATGACGTTTTTTTAGAAGTGTCAAGGAATCAAGCGTCATTAATTTCGATTTTTGTAGTAGTGAATGACCGATCGATATAGGTGTGGTCTCAACTCGAATTGAACACAAACCGATAGGAAGATGATTGATTGATATAGGTGTGACCCCAAACTCTAATTGAATCGACAAGAAAAACGACCAATCGATATAGGTGCGGTCCTAAAAACTCAAATTGACATGGAAATGACCGATCAACATAGGTGTGGTCCCGAAGAACTCAAACTGAACTGACTTGATAATGAATGATCGATTGGTATGGTTGCGGTCCCTAAAAACTCAAACTGACAGGAAGATGACCGATCGATATAGGTGCGACCCCAAAAACTCAAACTGACATGGAAATGACCGATCAATATAGGTGCGGTCTTGAAATATGAACTGATAAGATGAATGACCGATCGATATAGGTGTTGTCCCAAAAACTCAAACTGACATGGAAATGATCGATCAATATAGGTGCGGTCCCGAAAACTGAAATCTCAAACTGACACGAAAATGATCGATTGATATAGGTGCGGTCCCAACTCAAACTGAACTGATAAAATGAATGACTGATCGATATAGGTGTGGTCCCAAAAACTCAAACTGAATTGACATGACAATGAATGACCGATCGATATAGGTGTGGTCCCAAGAAACTCAAACTGAACTAACATGACAATGAATGACCGATCGATATAGGTGCGGTCTCAACTCGAACTGAACACAAATTGATAGGAAAATGACCGATTGATATAGGTGCAGCCCTGAAAGTTTAATTGACGTGACAATGAGATGGTCGATCGATATAGGTGCGGCCCCAAACTCTAACTGATAAGACGATGACCCATCGATATAGGTGCGGTCTGAACTCAAAAACTTAAACTCAAACTGACAGGAAGATGGTTGATCGATATAGGTGCACCCCCAAAAACTCAAACTGAACTGACATGACAAATGACCAATTGATATAGTTGCGGTCCCAACTCAAAAACTCAAACTCAAACTCAAACTTACAAGAAGATGGTCGATCAATATAGGTGCAGTCCCAAAAACTCAAACTGACATGGAAATGACCGATCAATATAGGTGCGGTCCCAACTCAAAAACTCAAACTCATACTGACATGAAGATTGATCTGATCAAGTGGCTCAAAGCCATAAGATAACTAAGATAACAGTGCAAGCAAACTTGGTAGGAGGGGATATGCCCTAGTATGACAACTCATGACGATCGACAACTAGGTCAAAAGATAATGAAGCCTGTGAAAGGTCTGATGATCCCATGGAAGGAGAGTATGCCCTAGTATGCAACTCGCTAGGGTCAACAACTAGATTAAAAGGTGAATGAAAGTTTGCTAAAAGGTCTAGTGCTCTTAGAGAAGGGGGTATGGCCTAGTATGCAACTCACAAGGGTCAACAACTAGATTAAAAGGTGAATGAAAGTCTACTAAAATGTCCAATGCTCTCAGAAAATGGGGTATACCCCAGTATGTGACGATGAACAAACTGAAATACGAAATGCCACAAAACTACTGTACTCTGAAATATGTTCATCCATCAAGCAATGAAAATGTCTAACCTCAAATAGGTAATGCCAAATAGGACCATGTATCGTGATACCATGCTGACAAAACAAAACTAACTAATGAATAAAAACAATGATAACCAGTGCTCAAAATGCAAGGGCAAACAAATCAACACTCAACATGCCAATTGTCAAAATGAAAGCATTATCACTAATAAATCAAAAATCTGTCAAGCCTTGCCATCATGGAAGATGTTGAACCCATAGTCCACAAGATGTATGAAAGCACAACCAAGGAAATCGAGGGTTGATTTACATTTTCTCCTAATTGAGAGAGGGGTGTGAAGTCATGTGTCATGGTGAGATGTGTGGGATAAAAAAAGGCAATGATCAGTCTCTGGTAAGACAGAAAGCACGAAAGTATCAAAGGTGAAATGTATGAGTACGAAATGAAAGGTAGGTAGGTATCCGAGATCATTCAAGTATGGCGAGAAGACTAAACCTGAGGTGTCAATAGCTCCATAATCCATAAAAAATAGCAATCATAAATAGAAAATTAAGTATCGATGTTAAAACATCCGACTAGGTGGCTATGACTCAGTATGCAATGAGGACGAAATGAAACAATCCAATAATCTCCATATCACCCGTCAGATGCTCTAATGTAAAGAATCAATCTGAAATCTCTCTAAAAGATGGATATGCCCCAATGTAAAGGATTCGATAGGGTGGCTATACTCCAATGAAAGATGCTCCATCCCGGCTATGCCCCAATATAAAGTAGTGTATCCGAATTAATAAATGTTGAGGAGGACCATGCGTAGTGTACATCAACAAATCAATCAATCTCTACTCCTGATGCTAAAAATGGAAACATCTCAACATAATCCATATGAATCAAAATCCCCATGCTCTATGAATGTGAATGAAGTGGCTATGCCCCAGTATAAACCATCTGAAGTGTCTATGATCCAAGATAAATCAAAGTCCATCGTTAATGAGAGGGTTATGTCTTAACATGTGCAATCTCTGAAGCAATTGTGTATCAAAATGAACCATCATCTAAAAAAGCAACCATCAATGAGTGAAGTGTGTCCCAATGTAGAATATTGAGTAGAGTGACTATATCTCCAATAAAAGTGCTCTCTGAAATGGTTATGCTCCAATGTAGAGTCATCCCTCAACTCCTAATCCATCATAACCCAAGTGAAGAGGAGAACTGGCTATGCCCCAATGTAGGGCGTCATCCCAATAATCCATCATCAATGAGAAAACTATGCCTCAGTATAGGTCATCAACTTAAAAATCTATCATCGATGAGCAGGGTATGCCCCAGTGTAGATCACATCACCTCTGAAAATCTATCACTGGTAAGAGGGGTATGCCCAAGTGTAAATCATATCATAGCTCATCATCCATCATGCTCTAAGAAATAATCTTCAACCAATCTCAAGTATTGCCCATGTGTGAATTGTCAAGCACAATGTGTGAAGTCATGGCCTTAGAGTAGTCTTAAGAGACGGGACGTAATGTAGCCTGAGGTAATAGGGTGAAAGAAATGAAGGGAAACTAGGCTCAAAGATACCAATGATATAATCCCCATACCCCTCATGCATGAGATGCAATGTGTAGAAAACATCATGAATCATAGACCTAAGGATCCCCTCACGAAAAGTGATGGTAAAGGAATGAACATATTGAATAAGTAAGAATAAAGTGTGGATGCTGAACCCAAGTTAAACATCAAGTATGATGAGAAAAGAAAGAAAGATAAAAGAAAGCAAAGAGATAGAAAAGTGAGTGATGGTCAACCTGCATCAAAGCATGGAGATAAGTCACATAAAAATAGATGTAATGACGAATAGGGCAAGGATCCAGAAATCCTAAAGAAATGTCGCTCGCATCTCTCACAAAAATCGAATAGGCGACTCATACTCTCACCCAAAAATATATGCTAAGATAGAATCTCAGAAAGAAATGAGGGTCATTGTGACCTCTCATACGAATTCTCTCTAATACATGAACCTAATGAAGCAAATCAACACATCCATACATGTGCTCAATGGAGAATGATAAAATGAAGAATGTGCTATTTTTTATCTTTTTTTTTTTTGGTTTTTTAATTAATTTATTTATTTATTTATTTATTTCGCATACTCTAATCAATAATGAATGACCTCCCATGAAAATACATACCCAAATGATCAAACCCTTTCCACATACGGATATAACATGAATCCTCGCTAACAAGACAACCTCTCAAACTAAGATCTCTGAACCATTGCCCATGGGGTGAACGGGGGGAAAGAATGTGACCATCCTCCATGCAGTGACATGTGAAAAACCACCACTCAAGGTGAAAAAAAGGATAATGTCGAGTAAGTAATGATGAAAGAAAAGACAGAGAACAAATATCACAAGTGGTGATATGTGATGCCGGAAAAAGTGATGAGATGATGTCAAACAGAAAATATCATAATGAATAGTGAGGAGTGAGACCTGAATATGTATGTCAGGTCTAGAACTTATGACCTATCTAATCAAAGCATGCAAGCACTATAGGGTCCCTAACCCAGTGTAATAGGTAAATGAGGTGATGAAAGAAAAGGTTATGGTGTTCGTGTGAGGCTCAAAGGGCTAGCAATGGGTAACTCTATACGTAAGGGTGATAAGGTAAATAGGCTCATGAATTGATGGTCACCCATCATTTGACCACAACCTCAAACATCATACTTTGAGATCTCACACAATCAATAGTAAAGACTGGCATCCATCAAACACAACCATGTTAACTCCTCTGAAATCATGTGAAAGCTCCCACTGATGCTCTGTGATAACCATCAATGTCATCTAAAATTAACTCACTCTATCATCACATGCCACTCATCATCATCTCATAAAATCAGTATTTCTGATCATACCAAAAACCCTGAGTAATGTGCAATGGCTCAGATCTGGATGCACCATGAGAACCCCTCTACCTCAGCAACATCATTAAACAGTCAAACAACTCTCTTATCATGATCCATCTATCATCATACAAAGGCGAATAAGTATGGTAAAGTCGTATAATGGTACCAAGGAGTGGTGTCATGTCAGACTCAAAATGGGTAGGTCATCAAGTCTACAAAGTCAAGATATGGATATAGATATGGTACTACTCTGATAAGAAGGTGAAATGGGTCATAATCTCGAACTCCCTAGGTTGATCTTCTAATCCTAGGTCAATAGGCTCGATATCCTCCATGATAGGTCAAGCCAAAGTGATCATGATGTATAAGTAAAAAGATGTCTCATATCAAAAGCATAACACACATAAAGGCAAGATATGTAAAGCATACTCATGAGAAAGAGAATAACACATACTTAAAATAAAAAGATCATATCACTAAATGAACCAATGAGTACATCATGTGTGAAGCGATAAAGGACTACAAATGACTGTGCTCTCAACATGAACTATAAACAATGACTCTGAACCAAATTGGACTCAACAAAACAAAAATAACTCTAATGAACTAAAAACTAGACTCGACAAAATGGAAACAACTCTGATGACGACCATAATCAAAATGAAAAGTGCTCTGAGCTAAACTGCTGCAAAATGATGTACCCGTGTCGACTGAACCAAGTGCTCAACTTGGAATATCCCAAAATACCATATGACCATCAATATCATCAACATCCAAATCAATCTACTAAAGACTATGAGGAGGGAGAACTGCATGTGTAGAATGAGTAGGCAGGGGATTGGTGGTCACACTTAGCCTAAACAAATTGATAAACCCTGAATCAATCAAGTCCTGTATCGCATGATAGAGCGCCGCACAACGCTCAGTGTCATGCCCCTGAATCTGATGATATAAGCAATGCTCATGTAAGAGGAAATGAGGAGGAATAGGATGTGGCAAGGGACGTGGCACCAAAGGAACAATCACACCAATGTCTCTGAACTTCTCAAAAGCTTTAGTCAAAGTCATGCTCAATGGAGTGAACTGTCTCGTGGGTCTCTGTGCATATGGTCTAGGCGATGAGAGAGTAGTGGCTCTCGGATGTGGCGGTCATGGCTGCATACTAGTCTGAGCAATGTAAGGCTACTGAACATAAACTGACTGATACTGATGTTGTGGATGAGAGAAATGAGCTCTGACTATTGGAGACCTGTAAGGTGAGTGATATGCGGGCCTCTGATGCTGATAGCTAATAGTGTCAACTTCTCCAGTCCTACTACAAAATCCAAATAGTTTTTTTCCCTTACTATCAGGGGAAGGATCAATATCCATCCATAATCCTCGAGCAATGGCCTCCTCAACACTAAAAGTTGCATGGACTAGACTCTTAAGATCCTGAAATGGAATGCCTACAAGGCGTTGAGAAAGCCTCGGTTGTAGGTCCCAAAGAACCATATCAATCTGATCCTGCTCCTTAGGCCGATCTATCATACTAGCCACCTTTGCCCTCCAACGACTAACAAAGGAAGAAATAGGCTCGTTTGGCCTCTGTCTGGTGGCCTCCTACTCTTGTCTAGATACATTAATGTCAGCACTGAAAGCAAACCGAGTTAGAAACTCATGAGCCACATCCTCCGAGGTGCGAAGTCTCAAAGGCTCAATTGAGGCAAACCATCTCTGAGTTGGCCCACTAAGTAACATGGGGAAAAGGGTCACCAACTATGCATCATCTATCTCGTATGCTCTCATGACTGTGTTGTATAGTCTTAAGTGGATCTGAGGACAACCAATCCCACTATAACGCTCAATGTATGACATGCGAAACTTGGCAACCAAGCTAGCCGTCGGTATGTCGTCCCTATCATTCCAAGTCAAACCTCTATCCTATAATCTGATATGCCTCATCCTGGACTCAAGCCTCTCAAACCTGGCTTCCTGTTCAGCCAATCTAGTATCATCAATAGTAGTAACAATGGGAGGCATACTGTGGCAGTAAGTGGTGGAGCAGTCTCACAATGATCTGATAGATGGAATGGAACACCATGTGAAGTCCTAGGTGGAAGAACATACGCTGTTTGAGATGCATGGGGAACTGTCTCGTCAATGCTAATGTCGACTGGATGATGATCCTTACGAGATCTCTCTATCTGATCCAAAAGTCTATTAACCCCTGCCATGAACTTCTGAATAGAAGCAAGTGTAGAAGCTATCTTGTTTGACATCTCAACTGAACTGTCTAAAATTTGATGTGAATCTGCTCTGATCAATCAACCTCCAACTCTTTTCCAAGAATGTGGCTCCAGAATCAACCAACTCCTAAACTGAATCCTTATAATGCAAATGAAATGGATGAAGGACATAAGATAGAACCCTAAAAGACAACCATATAACATGTAAACACGTGGTCCTGGGGTGACAATATGAAATCTGGATGTCTAATGAGAACTCTAGAGTCATAAAGGTGTCCACTATGAGATGGCTATAGATGTGACTAGAGAATTCGTATCAATAATCTAGGATGAAAGAGGTGAGAAAAAATAACACTGTCATGAGATCGAGACTCCATCTATAACAAAATATCCTTAACTTAACCTTTAACTCGAGCTCCATGAAGAGAAAAAATGATAAGGTGATCAAGGCGAATCTCTCGAAAAAAGTGTAAATGTGAAAAAGTGTCTTTCACCTTTTTGTTATGAAAAAGTGAGCATCGAGTTGAAAATTGAATCAATGATCAAACAAAGAATGGAGTATTAAGCCCATGATAGGTGTACGGTGTAAAAAGATAATCATGATCAATGAACATATCCCAAAACACCAAACAAAAGACAACCAACTGAGAGGATGTGCCAAACCAAGAGAGAGAGACGAAAGCCCCAAGGAAAAAAAACATGCTAAACTCATTGAGTGAAAAGAATAATCCAAGGGGACATGATAAAAGGTGATCCAACTGATACTGAAACTCGTACCGATCTCTAAGCACTCTTAACTAAAGACCAAAAAATGGAGTATTGGATCTGAATTGTAACTCAAGAGGCTTTAAAGGCCCTCAGATGCACCCATGTGTAGGAAATAAGTCCTAATCGAATGATCTAAGCTCATCCTACATGGTTAAGGTGGCTCTAAAAAGAGAAAGATAGGCTTTGAAGGGTCCCTAGCAGAAGCGATCATACCATTTGACGGTACGCAACCCTTTGCACGCCTCCGATGAGACGGGGCGCTTCCATACAAGGTGGTCATCACCTCCACACATGCACTACTTCGCATCCCAGGGGGGCTCATATGGTGAAGGCTCTCCTAATGGCTGGCGTATCTCACAACTCTAATCACTCATCGACGATCTGAGGTGCATAATGAGTGGTGTAGGTGCATCCGAAAATCCTATGAAACTAAAAGAAAACACACTGGCCATACAAATATCCTGAAATCTTACTCTGGGCTATACAAGTCTTCAAAGGTTGGACTCCAATCAACATCAATGTGTCGGCCACCTCCAAAATACTCCCAAACATAGATATAGTCCATCGCTAGACCCTACTCTTAATCGCTAGCTCAGTCAAAGAGTAAACAAAGTAACAAGTCTCATATGAAATACAAGATCAAGGGAAACTGTTCAACTGAGACTAGGGACTTGGAGATAAGAGGATAGGTGTGTGTCCCACTTAGACAAGCAACATGCAATCATACAAGAGAAGAGTAGTCATACACTAAGCAATCATGCAAAACAGGTATATATCATCCAAATCTACACACAAGCTAAACAGGAAGTATGATAATCGAGATGGATATATAGCAAGGATAACATGCTCCAAGATTATCAAGATAATATACAAGCAAAAGAATCAACACTAAGACAAACAGGATATACAACAATATGGACAAACATGTTAAAGTGAACAGGATAATCATGGCAAGAGCATAATCAATATGCTAAGACAATCAAGAGACTCAATCAATGTCATCAACATGTTCATGTCCCAAATGAATATGCCAATAAAGCATAGAAATTCACCGCA
This sequence comes from Vitis vinifera, assembly GCF_030704535.1. Classification (NCBI taxonomy): domain Eukaryota; kingdom Viridiplantae; phylum Streptophyta; class Magnoliopsida; order Vitales; family Vitaceae; genus Vitis; species Vitis vinifera. The sequence continues at coordinate 17,480,613 of NC_081816.1, read as the reverse complement.
TCAAAATCCTCAATGTGTTATGATCACTCAAGCATAGAGAAGCATAAAGGGAAGGTATCCATCAATCGACTAATCAAACGCCATATTTGCCTCAATTAAAGTTTGATCTTGACCATAAAAAAAAAAACCCTAGTGGAGTCGCCATTTTGTGGACCCCGTATTTCGCTCGATGCGTTCTCACTCAATGACGAAACTCATTTTTTATTTATTTGGTGAAGATTTGATTTTTTTGAAAAAATACCTAGAGTCGCCACTTATTTTTGTTTTATTTTTTAAGCAAAAACAAAACAAGAAAGAAAACCCTAAGTGTGACTCCTTATTTGGAAAAGACAATCTGTAGAAAACCAAAGTCGGGTCCGAGGGTCAGGTTACCTATTAGGAAGGTACGGTGGTGAGCCGTAGCACCCCTCTAAGTCCTTAAAAACAGGTCTCTACTAAATAAGGTGAAGCAAGTGTGGCAATTGATAAGGAAATCAACGGATACCAAAGAAATGATCAAATAATAAAATGAATCATACATAAGAATAAATAAAGTGGAAGTGAGATCGTACCTTAGTAGCAGGTAATAATGCGCTATCAAGGAAACAAGGTTAGCTCAAATATAAAATTATCACATGCGTATCAAAGAGCAAGACAAAGATCAAGCAATATTCGTTAAACATAACAGTTGACGATCAGAAAAGAAAACTCACATGTAAGGCCTCCACCAAAGCCCAATTTATCTTGAATGAGTCCCACAAATTTTATTATTTTGGAATTATGAAAATTGCATGTTCATGCTTATTTAAAAAGTCAAGGAAAACAAAAGATTATTTGAAAATCAAAGAAAATTTATGAATTAAAAATATTTGAAAAATGGAGTGGAATTAAAACTATTTGAAATAAAACTGGAGTTTTGAAATTTATTTGAAAATTGAAGTTTCGACAATTAAATCTAAGAATTGGAATTTTGGAGATTAAATTTGAAAGAAATTGGAACTTCGAAAATTATTTGAAAATTGGAGTTTTAAAAATTAAATTTAGGAATTGGAGTTTTAGAAATTAAATTTGAAGATGACATTTTTTAAAAAACATAAATAAATAAATTTGGAAATTGAAATTTTTGGAAAATTTATTTGAAGAATGGAATTTAAAAAATTAAATTTGAAAATTGGAATTTTTGGAAATTTTATTTGAAAATGGAATTTTAAAAATCAAATTGGAATTTTGGAAAATTTATTTGAATATGACATTTTTAAAATTTGGAATTTTTGGAAATTTTATTTGAAGATGCCATTTTAAAAATTAAAATTGGAATTTTAGAATTTTTTTGAAAATTTATTTGAAGATGACATTTTAAAAATTAAATTTGGAATTTTGGGATTTTGGAAATTTTGAAAAATGGTAGTTTTGGAAAATTATCTGAAAAATGGAATTTTGAAAAATTAAATTTAAAAATTGGAATTTTTGAATATTATTTCAAGAATGAAATTTCGGAAAATTTAAAAATTAGAACTTTGGAAAATTATTTCGAGATGCAATTTTGAAAAATCTAAAAATTGGAGTTTTGGAAATTTATTTGAAAACGAAAGTTTGAAAAAATTATTTGACACTCGAAGTTTTGAAAATTAAATTTAAAAATTGAAATTTTGAAAATTAATTGAGAATTGGCCCTCCAAACACGAGTCTATTATCTTGAAACATGTACTTTAGACCTCTTGTGCAAGCTGGTGGGCTCGATAAACCAGAACAAGATTGTTTATGTGGTTGAACTCAGACGTGACCCTTATACCAAAAAAAAAACCAACCTGCTCCACGTGGACTGACTGCCCACGTCTCAATGTCTTTAGGATCACTCCACATAAGATCATAGAATGGCCCATAAAAAAAAATGTAATTAGTCTATGGTACATGACCTCCCATCTGGAAAAGTTTCATTAAATCATGGAACTGGCCATGAATATCACCACAAACAATGACTGGACTATTGACAGGTTGAACATTAGACTCTTCGATGAGGATCTCTTTTACATATTCGTAGAGAAAGCTGGGGCTCGTCTTCCAGGAGATGTTGGCCCTCTTTGACCTTGGAAATTCACTTATCTAAATCCATTCCCAACAACGCGCTTCTACTGTTGCTTCTTCATTTCCGAACTTGGCATGGCCGCTTTGACAAGTGCCAGAGTCAGCGCAGATCCAGGCGTTAGAGCTGGTGCGGTGAGTACCACCACCTGGAACGCGAGGGATATGAGAGACGACGCGATCGGTTCCCTAGGGCTCGATAGAGGTCCGATGATCGGCATGAAGACTAATGATGTAAGGTTGGCGGCTATTTTTGGAGGTGTTGGAGTAGGCAGTGGGCTTGTAGGATTTGGACTCCCAAAGCTTCCAGTGCAGCAGTGGCGGGCAACGGATTCCAGTAAATGGGTGTTGGATTGTGGTGGTGGAGATGAGAGAGAGAGGAAGTTGAGATAAGCGGGTTTGGTGGGTTAGATGATAATGATGAGTATGGTTTGAGTTTGGTTAATGGGTGGAAGATAATGGTATGGTGCCGGCTTGGGAGTGAGCAAAATGGAGTTTAAAAGGGTTCCAAATGGAAATCTTGCCAGCATTTCATACAGGATCTCGAAACAAGGTCGTAGAAACAGATTAGAAATCAAGCATGAAAATGCATGCAAACAAACTCAAATCCCATGAGAATATGCAAAAGTTTCCAATGCTCCTATTCCAACACCAAAATAGAATCATCATATACGCAAAATATAATAGAACCGTGTGAAAAAAAAAAAAAATTGGTAGGTTGTAGAAAACTTACTTGTGCTGCTACCCCTTCCGGACTCCTCTCCTTTGTTTTCTCTCTCTTTTTTTTTTTTTTTTCTGTCAACCTTTGCCACCCTTCCCCCAGTTCCCAAAATCCAGACCCCTTTGAAAAACTCTCTCTTCCATTGCTCCTTATCTCATTCACTGTCATCCATTCAGAACCAATCCCATCTCAACCACCACCATGGCGAGGTGGTGGTGTGTGCTTGGCCATGCGTCCCATGCATGGGGCTCCAAAGGAAACCGACCCCACTCTAAACCATGTTGCTAGCAAAGTGCTCCAAAAATAATAAAAATTACTTAGGCCAAAATGAGTGTCTACACAAGTCTAATAATTTTAAAAGTATATTAAAACTCAAATAATGAACCAATTAATATTAGAAATTTATGGATAAAAATTAGTTTAGAACAAATTTATTGTTTCTCTTTTACATAGAATCATTATTTTCTGATTTTTTTTTTCACTAGTCAAATGAACTCCAAATTAAACATGACTTAATGCATTGGATTTGTTAATGAGTGTAATAATTTTTAAAAATAATTTAAAACTCAAATAATAATTCAATGAATACCATAAATTTATGGACAAAAATTGGTTTATAATGACTCCATTGTTTTTATTTTATATAGAATCATTTTTTTTTTCACCTAATAAATAAGTTTCAAATTAAACAAGACTTAATGTGTTGAATTCATTAACACGTTTAGTAATTTTTAAAAATAATTTAAAACTTAAATAATAAAGTTATTAATACTAAAATTTATGGATAAAAGTTGGTTTATAATGACACTGTTATCATTATTTTTTTTTACATAATTATATTTTTGTAAATTTTCTCACTATAAAAATGAACTTCAAATCAAGTGACACTTTGTATTGAATTTATTAATAAGTTTAATAATTTTTAAAAATAATTTAGAATTTAAAAATAGATCTAATTATTAAAAGAAATAATAAATCAAAACCGATATATTATTAGTCATGAGTCATGACTTTATTATTTCTTTTATACTCACAACCATATTTTTTTGAATTTAGGTAAATAAATTATAAATTAAGATGTAATTGATAATTTAAATTCTTTAAAGATTTTTTTAATTTCTAAGAATAATTTTGAATTCAAAAAATCGATCTAATTAATAGCAGATTTAACCAAAACATTTTAAAATATTATGTTCATAATTTAGAACTAAATGTGTCAATTGAAAATTTTGACTCATTTACGTATTAAATAAATTAAACTTTACTTATTATTATTTTAAACAAAATATAGTTAAAAATTATTATGTTAATTAATTTTATTTATTTTCAACCAAAAAATTTACCAAGATGTTAATATCTTTATGTTTCTAGCATACACTAAAATAGTTTTTTTTATAAAACAAATATAATTTATGATTTTATTATAATATTATTATTTATGTTTTACTAAACACTATTTATTTTTTAATTTATTTATAATTATAAAGCTATTTTTATTTTTAATAACACTAAAATTAAATTTAATTCATATTAAATAAATTGAATTGACAATGTTTTTACAAAATAAAAAAATAAAATAAAAACAACTTATTTAAACAAGCTTTTTATTTATTTATTTATTTTAAAAAACCTATTTTTTAAACACAACTTATCAAACATCCTTATTTTCATAAAATACTAAAAACTATTTTTTTCTTTAACTTAATAACGATTTTAAAAACAAGTTTTAAAACACACGACCAACTTAATGTTCTTGTGTCATGAAACATGAAAATAACTTTGCAATTTTATTACCACCCCACGAGCACATGCAGATGGTAGTATGTGTTATCATACAACGTGGCTCTTGTTGCAAGGATTCTCACTCGCATATAATATTTTTATTGAAAGAACTTTGAATAACTAATTTTTTACATGCATAATTAATTAATAATTAAAATAAAATCATATCTAATATAGAGATTGGATTAATCATATCTGCCATTTATGTGAAAATTCATACTATTTTTTATTTCAAAAATAAAAATTTGTGTAGAAAACGAAGGTTGAGTAAACTCTTAGGGTCACCTTATTCTATCATTTACCTAAAGATTTATGCTTATCAAGAAATCAATCAACCAATGACTACTCACACATGGAATCATAATACAGCTGATGAAGACATGCATAATCAGCCAAATGAGTTGAATATTTGACTTGATGATGGGATATTGCTGCGACGTCGGTCTCCATCTACCATCCCACTTGCTCACATAATTGGAAAAGGAAGTGTCCTGAGAGATTAAGCAAGTGTGACGTGAGTTGCAAGGAGACTTTTAATCATTTTCCTCCTCCTTTGATTTGATCTGTCCCCTGTGTATACTTTAATTAATTGAAGGAAAAATCTGATATGGAAAGGAGTCACCCGTTAGGATATATTACAAAACACAGTGTTAGGGTATGTTTGGAAACAGTTTCGAGAACAGTTTTTTCTTCTTTAAAACAAAAAAAAAATCTGTAAAACACGTGTGACAAAAAAAAAAATTATTATACATTTTCTATCATGAAAATATAGCATTTTAAAAAAATATCAGTTTCAACTATTTTCACTTGTTTTTAATAATTGTTTTACAAAATAATTATATAATAAAATAATAGATATAAAAATTAATTTTAAAATATATTTAAAAATATTAAAAATTGATTAAAAACATTTTAAGTTTTTAAACAGACTATTTTTCTATAAAACATTAGGGACTAGTTTTCAAAAACTATTCTCAAAAAGCTGTTTTTCATAATTATTTTTGAAAACATTTATCAAACAAAGCCTAATTTTTATTTTTATTTTACATCGTGTAAGCCTAATTCTGCCTTCAACTGATTTCCATTTAATTTATTTATTTATTTTAAATCTTTTTCAATGTATTTAATCATAACATATATATTTTTCACATAATATGTATAAATAAATAAATAATCATTTTTTTTTAATTTTACTTATAATTAATTTGGTAAAGTATTCTCTTTCCGATTGCTTGAGCATTTGAATACAAATTTATTAAGAGAAATGTTAATATTCCTTAAAAGTATGAATTAAAGAAAAGATAAAATAGGGCTAATTATTTATGCTCACATAAAAATTAGTAAGACACTTGAAAATCTTGAAATATATCAAGGTACAATGAAATTGGACTAAAAATGAGTCGTATAGGAATAAATGAAACATACATACAATTAAATGAGACAATTAAATAAGCCAAATTTAAAAAAATAATTGAGCAAAAACAGAAATAAACAAGACTGATGTATGAACAAATAGGATGAACATATAGACAATAAGACAAATGTACAAATATATAGAACTAAACTACTACGAAATGAGATAGACATGTGAATTAATTGAACCAAATTTAAAAGAGATAGGACTAGGATAATGAAGTGATAGAAGTCAATTTTCAATAAAATTATTGAAGGTGCAAAAAAATAAATTCAAGGTATGATCAAATAGTATCAAAGAATAGAAAAAAAAAATGAGATGAATTAAAATGCCACAAAATGTATGAATAAATGACAATAAAGTATAATTAAAAGAGAGGTTAATTTCATTAATCTCTCTTGAGATTTTGGTTAAATACACCTAGTTTTCATATATTTGAAATTTCATCAAATACCTCTTTTATCTTTTCATTAATCTCCCATCTCACTCAAAATAAGGGAGATTTTTTATGAAATTTAAAACTTATGAGAGTTAAGTATATTTAGCCAAAGAAATGAGACCTATAAATAAATTCGAGTCAATTTTGAATTAAGTTGTTCAAGATAGAAGGAAATGAAAATAATCTTCAAGAATTCCAATATGGTTATGTCTTAAAGCTGCTTATTAGAGCAGTTCAATGTTTAGGAGGTGATTTGATGAAGAAGAATGAGTATCAATTGTTATAAATTTCATTCCCACTGATCTCCAAAGTGCTATGTAAAGCAATTTCACATCAATGTGTTTGCTTTCATTTTTTTAATTCCACTTTTATATATAGAAAACTACTCTCTAGAGCAATTCACTATTTTGGGAACAATATGATCAACTCAATAGTAGGTGTTATAAATACCTGCTATATTTTAACACTTCCTTTAGACTTTTTAATATTAGTTTGCTATGACATAGTGCTTTAACTTTATTCATAGGTAAATTCCACCCCTAAGAGTTGAATTCCACTCCATTTATGTCATTCTGCCATAGGGAGTACTGAAATGTGCTTTTTTAAAAACCACTTTTTATGCTCTTATCTGTTTGCATAATACAATGGCCTAATCCGCTTTGGCTTCAAAAAAAAATTTCACTTTGGATAATATATAATATTAATAAATCCATTTATTACAATAATATCATACTTTACTAAATAGGAGTAAAATAATTGGGGACGACTTATTTATGGAAGAAAATGCTTGTGAATCCATTGTAGCAATAGTGATATCAATGTGAAGCGGATACACATCCTACATATAGGACATAAATTGCTAATTATATCTTATGAGTTATAAGTTATATGTTTAACTTCACAATAATTTATGTAAACAATTGTAATTGATTTGTCAAACAGAAGACGTAAACTAATCAATGGTTGATGTTGATCTAGTTTCATGTTTTCATAAAAAAAAGAAAAAAAGATATGTGATCTTGTAGATACAATTTGAGAGTTACATAAATATTTCAAATTATTATAAATAATGGTGAAATAAGTATAAATAAATAAATAAATAAATACAATAAAGGTTGTTACTCGAGTCATACTATGTTCTAGAATATTAGCATGATACTCCTCATTTAATATGTCAACTTGTATATGTAAATTGAGGGACTCATCTTGTAAGGTGATATTGCTATTCAAATTTTGTATTTGATTACATCTTTGGCCATTTTCAAATTGTGTGACATGAACTCTTACATTTACCACATCTTTTGGTTTATGTAGTTTGGCCTTTAAGCCACCTAGGTTCCCTTTATTCTTCACATTATTTAGATCCCAAAAAAGGTAATTCTCTAGGTTATTAGAATGAGTGTTTGTGTTTATGCCCATTTTTGAGGATATATGATCTTCCCTTTCAAACGTAAAATTGAAAAGCTCATTAATTCTACATAACGTCTATCTATTTGATGTTTGGTATATATCCATGAAACCTTGATGTATTTGTGAAGCAAGATAAACCATCTTTTTTTCTTAGAGAGCTCAAAGCACCAAAGCATATGGATTGTGAAGCATCATCACTTTCACTTTGCTTAGCATGATTTGATTACATCTTAGATTTTTTTTTTTTTTACTATTTTGTCCACCTTTTCATGGTACAACTTGGGGAAATATCTTCTAAATGTGTCATTTTGATTATAACAATTATATTTGAACATAAGAATCTATTAGACTCAAACTTTATGTATGTGCATTTCAAACTTTATCCCAACACTCACTCTTGTTTCTTGACTTTAAACTAATGAACTAAAAGGGTGGGGTGGCATTAAGCACTAAACCTATATGGATAACCCTAGATCATAGGTGCATGCTCTTTAGTTATCTAGGTTCACTAGATCTACACAACAAAAGCGATAATAATTCAAAAACTATAGATCTAGGGCTTAAAAAATATACCTTTGATCTAGATGTTCCAAGACCAAAATCCAAATGAAGAAGAGGATGACGTAGGTCTCAAATACCTTGCAATATTCTACCCGATAACTCTCACTTGGACTTTGACATGTAACAATGGTGAAATCCTCTCTATAAAGATGGAGGCCAAGTTTCTTTGTTTTGGAAGATAGAATGGATAAAGGCACAAGCCTTAAACTCTTAAGGGGGTTTATTGAAGCCAAAATATATGCTCTAGTGACACATATATGATATGATTTATGCAATATGAAAAGCTCACATCATCCAACTTAACTCAAATTGATGTTAAAACCTTAATTATGGATCTAACATGTATTTTGAGTTTAATTTCAAGTTTGAAAGAGAAAAAGAATACAAGTTGCTAAAGTCACTTTCATCCAAAGTAGAGTATAAGATCAATTATGCTTAAAGAGAGATTCTACACTTATAAGGCATGAGAAGGCAAAGGATTATGAGCATTAAAGATGAAAAACTAATGTTTTGAATAGAGGTAGAGGGAAAACAACCATGAGGAAGAAGGTTTGAAATAATTACAATCAAGCTTAATATGGAATTTCAAACTTAAACCTTACAACAACAATATGACATACCTTGAATTTGACATGATTTTTAAAGCACTTTTCAAGATCTTTTTTGGGGCAAGCTATATATGGTTTTGAAACTTAAGAGTTCAACATTCAAATGGTGCACAAATCAAAACTAAAACAAATAATTTATGGTCATTAGAAGGCAACTAGGTAGAGTTGGAAGACCATTTTCAAGTTGAAATGGTGATTTCATAAATTCAACTTGATTTCAAAATTTATTTTGAAATTTTGCTCAATTTTGAAATCACACACTACTATGGAATTTCACCTCCTCTGCCTCAAGAATTGCATCTTTGGCACTCTATTAGCCCTAAGTGAACTTAACATGATTAGAAATTTATATTTTAGTAATTTTAAAACAAAAAGAGGGAGAAATTCATATGATTATTTTGACGTCTAATTGATAATCTATATTAATATTTATTTATGAAGATGTCCATTTTTTTCTAAATGAATTAGATATAACTATTTTTCCAAGCAAGATGGATTGTGATCATATTATATTGTTTTATTGGTTTTTTCCCTGCTTTTCACATGTTTTATTGATTAAGAGTATGCAAATTACATGTTCTAGATTTCAAGAATTTTTTAGATGAGTTGTAGATATTGAAAATCAATTTATAGGATGTTTGGTTGAGATGAGTGACATTGATCAACAATTTGTAAACTCTGTTTGAGAATATTAAGAGATTTATGTAATCATTATTTTGTCAAAAAAATTGCTAGAGAAGGGGAGATTGTTTGTGGATTAGATTATTTAGATTAAGTTGATAGTTTTATTCCATCCATCTTTGTTTTAGGACTATATGTACTTTCTTGTGATTTACATATATTTTGAAGATTCAAGGTTGCTAACAAAATCAACCTAGAATTAAACAGGCATGTATGATTGAGTTAATTGAAAATAATAATATAAAGACAAAGGGTGGACTTATATGCATGGAAATTGAGAATAAAATTAATTTTGAAAGAATTTTAAATTGAGAATTTAAAAAAGAAAATATTTCTAAATATTTTTAATTGAAAAATATAAAATCTTTTTAAGATTCTTAAATTTCCTAAATTATTTTTTTAACATCTTTCCAAATCCCTCAATGGTCTCTGACCTCATGGGTTTCACATCCTCAAAGTTTTTGGGAGACTTTGTGGGTGGTTTTCCATGTAAATGGTTGTTTCTTTGTGCCATTGAACTTTTTTATTTTATCTATAATGCTTAAAGAAAAATTTAAAAAGAAAAATTTGAGCTAAAAAAAGAGCTACCTATTTGCCTCTAGGTATTTCATAAGCAAGTTCTAAACTTTCATAATATAAATCATATTTTTATTCTTTGTTTAAAGTTAAAATGAGAGAAATCTAGAACCACCTACCTTTTGTGTCAATCTTCAACCTAGACTTTGATCTCATTACTCTGTATCTCTAATGTGGTCCCATTGCATTGTACCTTATTAATTTTATTGCTTTATACTTTGGTCCCATTATTTAATACCTTGGTCTCCTTTGTTTGCAATCTGGTTTCATATAGTTGTCCTTTCATTTAATACGGAAATTTTATTGGACAATTGAAAGGGTCCAAATTTGAATTTTAATTCGTATTAATTTAGTGCTATAGACTTTTCCAAAATTTGAACTATTTTTTTTATATAAAATATGTTTCTAAATTTATTTTTATATGGTATTAACTTTGTTAGTGTATTACAATGGAGTGACAATCTTACACCTAAGATTATTAAATCAAGACTACTTTCACTACAATGAGTATTATACTAACATATTCAAGTTGAAGACACAAAATTTGAAGCTCAAAATATAATTATGTTTTGAGTATGAAATTAAAAATGGTACAATGGTGTTGTAAAATTAATAATTTAGTAGTAACTTAAGTGTTTTTGTCTAGATTTTTTTATTTTTTATTTTTTATTTTTGGAAAATTGATGATTTAAAATTCTTCTTTTTTCTAGATTAAGTTTTAAAATATGATAAAAAAAAAAAAAAAAAAAAAAAAAAAAACCAAGGTTTAGGTATGAAAAGGATTTGAAAAATTCATTTTGGGTATGAAATAAAAAAAACCCCTAAGAAAATCCACAAGATAACCGTTATTTTTCCTAGTTCCTATGCTTCAAAAAGTCGAAATCAAGTCTGAAAAGTAAATCTTGAGAGTCCTTTCAATTAGGATGAAAAGCAAAGTTCGAAACTTTGAGCTTCAAAGCCATAATATGGGTTTGAGCTGATCCACTAATTAAGTAGCATAGGAAAATATTGCATTGTAGATATGATAAATATGCATAAGTGTCGATTGATATAACATTTATAAAAAGAAGTATTTGGGTTAGGTAAAATGTGTACATTCTTTTATATTTAGTGGATTTTTAATATTGTGTTAAAGTTTTTGTATCTAAATTGGCGGAGACAATTTTTGTAAGAGTTTTTTCGAATATTTTTTATATTCTTGTGTGATTGAAAATATTTTGAATTATGACTTGTATAATTTCTAGCTGATCAAAAGCAATAATTCAATCCCAATATGATACCTATGCAATAATGGAATCAATTTGAATAGATTTAAATTTACTAATTTAATATATCTTATTTATGTATAAAAAATTGTGAGTATTGCCCCAAAATATGTTTTTAATATCAAGATAATATTTCTTACTTATTTTGTTTGGCTAATGAAAAACCATTATAAAAACAAAAAAAAAAAAAATTGAGATGTTTGATTAAAATGATTAAAAAAAAAATCTCTAATTCAAACAATTCTCTTTATTTTTTTTTAAATATGGAAAGTGATAATATTTTTTTAATAAAAATATCATTCATTTATTCTAAAGCATTTTTTTTTCTCTTTAAAAAAAAATTAAGATATTTTTATTCCTTTAAAATTTTTATATACGGAACTTTAAACCAATAGAGGTTGGCTTTACAAATTTTGGCCCAAATATCTCGAAGAACGTTATGTGAAAGGTGTAGCATATTCGAACCACCCATTTTGCCTCAATCTTCAACCAACGCCAACCACAAATAATACAAAAACAATAAAGAAAATACATTGAACCAGCTAAGAGCTGACATCGGTTCCTTTGCCCTCCAATACTATCCAGCCACTAGTATAAGAGTGTGACACCACCGCAAAGCCCTCGAAACATCCCTTTTTTCTCTCTCTTTGCAGTAACTGCTAGTTAGTGATGGAGCAAACTGAGCTGGTCTTCATCCCATTTCCTATCATCGGCCACCTTGCGTCTGCACTGGAGATTGCAAAGCTGATTACTAAGCGAGACCCCCGATTCTCAATCACGATTTTCATCATGAAGTTTCCGTTTGGGTCCACTGATGGTATGGACACGGACTCTGATTCCATACGTTTCGTCACACTTCCTCCTGTAGAGGTCAGCTCCGAAACGACCCCGTCTGGTCATTTCTACTCTGAATTCCTCAAAGTTCACATACCACTCGTCCGAGACGCCGTCCACGAGCTCACTCGCTCCAACTCGGTTCGGCTCTCTGGGTTCGTTATTGATATGTTCTGCACCCACATGATTGACGTGGCCGATGAGTTTGGGGTGCCTTCCTATCTCTTCTTCTCTTCCGGCGCTGCTGTTCTTGGCTTCCTGTTACATGTTCAGTTCCTCCATGATTATGAGGGCTTGGATATTAATGAGTTCAAGGACTCGGATGCCGAGTTGGATGTTCCGACTTTGGTTAACTCAGTTCCGGGTAAGGTCTTCCCTGCTTGGATGTTTGACAAGGTAAGCGGAGGGGCTGAGATGCTTCTGTATCACACGAGGAGATTCAGAGAAGTCAAGGGTATTCTGGTAAATACGTTTATTGAGCTTGAATCACATGCTATTCAATCACTTTCTGGCAGTACAGTACCCGAGGTGTATCCCGTTGGACCCATACTCAACACCCGAATGGGATCTGGTGGGGGTCAACAAGATGCCAGTACCATCATGAGTTGGCTTGACGATCAGCCTCCATCGTCTGTGATTTTCCTGTGCTTCGGGAGCATGGGAAGCTTTGGTGCGGATCAAATCAAGGAGATAGCATATGGGTTAGAGCACAGCGGGCATCGCTTCTTGTGGTCCCTTCGCCAATCTCCCCAAAAGGGTAAAATGGAATTTTCAAGCGGCTATGAAAATATTGAGGAAGTTCTACCAGAAGGATTTTTACATCGGACGGCTAGAATTGGAAAGGTGATTGGATGGGCTCCACAGATAGCAGTTTTAGCCCACTCAGCTGTTGGAGGATTTGTATCTCATTGTGGATGGAATTCTTTGCTAGAAAGCATATGGTACGGTGTTCCTGTAGCCACTTGGTCAATGTATGCAGAACAACAAATCAACGCATTTCAAATGGTGAAAGATTTGGGGCTGGCAATAGAAATTAAAATAGATTATAATAAGGATAGTGATTATGTTGTAAGTGCTCATGAGATTGAAAATGGATTAAGGAACCTAATGAATATTAATAGTGAAGTGAGGAAGAAGAGGAAAGAAATGAAAAAAATAAGTAGAAAAGTCAAGATAGATGGTGGATCCTCACACTTTTCTTTAGGGCGTTTTATCGAAGACATGATGGACAGCAAAGTGATATGAAAGGGAAAGGTGCATTGTAGGCTCCAATTAACTTATCTGCTTTATTTCAATGGTCAAATAATAATATCTTAAGAAATTTGACTTTTCAAACTAGGAAATGTGTTCTCTCTTTCTTATTTAGTGAAGACGTTTACAAGGGCATGGATTTAATTGTATGTCAATCTCATTGATCAATGAATGCACAATCGGATATTTTCCTATGGGGAGCTGGACTAATAATAAAATAAACCATATGCTTAAAAATCTACAAAACCTATTAATTTGTTTTACCGGAATAAATAAACATAAGAAGTTTTATAAGAATTTGTTCAATTGAATCACTAATAGGGAGAACCCTCCATTTGAGATATAAGTTGATGGAAATTTAATTAATTTTTAGGCAATATGTATCTTTTTTTCTACAACCACGATGCCTTAATAGCAAATTAATGGTCTCAAACTATTTGATGCGTTGGTATGAATTTAAGAAATTAACTATAGAAAAGAGTAATATCTCATCAATGCAGATCAAGGCATCCGGGCATGGAAGAGATTAATATATAGACTCAAAGGATTCTAATTATAGCTTTTTGAATTAGGAGGTAGTTGTTTTGAGTCTTGTAATAAAGAAAATAAAGACGAGGAAGATGATTGGAATGGAGATGACGATTTAGAATTAAAGTTTTTTTAGCTTTGATCATGGAAAGAGTTGATAGCAAATGATTTCTTTTTTCTTTTAATATGAAAATGATTACCTATATTAATGAAAAATAAATACATATGGATATTGGTATTTCAAATAGTTTCTCAATCATTTAAAGATTAAATTGGACAGGTGTGGATCCCGCATTTTCACGTGCGTTCCCACTCGATGATGTGACTTGCTTTTTTATTTGTTTAGTGAAAAATTGATTTTTAGAAAAAGACTTGGAATCGCCACTTATTTTAATTTTTTTTTTAAAAGGAAAAACAAAATAAGAAAGGAAAACCCTAAGTGTGACTCCTGAAGAAAAAACGGGTCTGTGGAAAACCAAAGTCGGGTTCGGGGGTCAGGTTTCTTATTGGAAAGGTACGGTGGTGAGCCCTAACACCCCTCTAAGCCCGTATACATATGAAATCTACTAAACGAATCAAGGGAATTAATTAATTAATTATGGATACCAAGAAAAATAATCAATGTACAAGTCATGATGAAAATCAATATATGAAAAAATAGTGATGAAATCTAATTATAAGAATACATGAAATGAATAATAAGAGAATTGTGCAAATATGATTTATTGAACTAAAAAAGGGGTATTAAAAAAAATGGTTTTCAAGAAATTTCAAAGGATTTTATAAAAAAAATAATTTTGAATTAATGATTCTAATTTATCTATTTACAAAAAAGAAGTTGCAATTTATTTATTTAATTTCATTTGTATTCAATTTTTAAAAAAGTTATTTACATTTATTGTATCAAAAGAATTTATTACAAAATTTCAATTTGGCCACAAAAATTATTTTACTTGCTTTTACAAAAAAAAAAAAAAATTGAGTGACTTTTTACAATTTTATTTACAAAAGTATTTTGATTCATTTTCATTTTTTTTTAAAAAGAGCGATTTATACAAATTATTTAAAAAGACAATTTTATTTGCAAAAGAAATTTTAATTAAAAAGAAGAAAAAAAAATTAAATCCTCTATTTCTAAAAAAATGTTTTTAATCCCATTTTAATTAAGGAAAAAGAAAAAAAAAATATTTTTTGGACGATTTTATTAAAAATTAATTTTTGGGACAACTTTATTTACAAAACAATTTTTAGACAATTTTATGAAAAACAATTTTTTAAATTCAATTAAAAACAATTCTTTTGGATTTTTCTAAATTTTTTTAAATAAATAAAAAAATACTTTCTTTTATTAAGGAGAATATTTTAAAATTATTATTTTATTAAAACATATTTACTAAATTATTCCTCTTATTTAAACAAAATTTGTAATTTGTTCGATATTCAATTTTGTACGCAACAAATAAACATATATGAACAAATATTTATAAGAACTAATAAAAATAAAACCAAGTAAAAGTGGGAAATAAAATATGTACTCAAATAAACTTACAACAAGCTTCATGTGTCATCAATTCGTACTCAGCTAATAAGGTTGCAGAGTGGCCCATGCAAAAACAAAAATAGCACAAATATAAATATCCAAAAACATGTAGAGTCCAAAATAACTATTCAAGCCCAAATTCAAATTTCCAATAATTTTCACCAATTAAAAATGTGCTCAAATTAATAAATATAACCCAACAAAAGTATCTCAGGTATCATAGACCCTAATCTAAAGTTTCAAAATTAATAGTCAAAATATAAGCTCAATTAATCAAACCCAAAACATGATAAATTAAGATAAACCTCATTAGGCCTAAATTTAATATTCCATAATCCAAGCCCAATTTAATATACACCACAATTGTCCCATGTTCAAATGAAATAGTTCAAATTGGCCAAGCTCATATCAAATATTCAAATCATCTAACAAATCTCACCTACTTGTGGGCCCAAAATTCACATCAATTAACAAGCCCACATTAATAATACACATGGCCAAAGAAAATAATATCTCAAGCTCAATCTAATAAGCCCAAACAAATAACCAATTAATAAGCCCACATTAATAATACATATGGCAAAAAGAAATAATATCTACACATGGCCAAAAGAAATAATATCTCAAGTCCAATCTAATAAGCTCAAACAAATAACCAATTAATAAGCGAAATAATATTTCAAGCCCAATCCAATAAACCTAAACAAATAACGAATTAACAATAGCCCAAGTCCAAATAAACAATATGCAATTGATATAGTCCAAATATACTAAATTAATCCCACAAACCCAAATTAACAAATTTCAAATTAATTCACCAACAATAAATTAACCCAAATGTCATATTAATTAACAAAGCTTGAACATAAGGCCCACAAACAGAAATAAATGCACAAGCCCAATTTCAACAACAATTACTATTAAAATCAAACCAAGAAATAATGATGATGATGATGATGATGATGATGATGATGATAATAATAATAATAATAATAATAATAAACATGAAAACGGGTGTAATAGGGAAGTGAAGGAATGAGAAAATGAGAGAAAAGAGGAATGAGTTGCCGACCTCAGTTTAGTCATAGACATATATTATGTCGTATCTCCTTGCAGTTTAAGTTGAGAAGACCTTCAAACTGAAGGTCTCGAACCACATCCAATTTCTCAACTAGGAGCTTGTTGCATAGTTTTAGGAATCTTAAAGATGAACAACGTGTGAACAATCTGGTGGCCTACAAAAAAATTGTTGGAGATCATTAGTATCTTACACATGAATTTAAGTAATCAACAAAGAAATAAGAAAATCAATATGAATACATAAACGTGGTAAAGAAAACAATACAATTGAATGAACTAACAAACAAATTAATGTGGATGAATAATTTACTAGTGGATTTTTAAGTAATAATGAATCTTTAACACCCAAAACAAGTAACTGTCTTAAGTAGGTTAAAATATCAAGTCCCCGAAATAAGTGATGAAAATTAAAAAACAAGAAAGAATGCATTACCTCCGCAATGGCCATTGAAGAATGAAATTATTGTTGTAAGCTTGAACCTTCGAAGAACCGGTAACTTGAAATGGGTGCTATAGTAGTTATCGGTCACCTGGAGAAGCTAATAATAAAGGGGAAGGTCATTTGACAATTTGTACCATTAATTGGTTGGATAAATTTGGTAATGGTATATCATATTCAGATTTATAAGGTTAAAATAAATGAAATAAATAACAATAAGGCAATTTAGAAAAGGAAAGGGGAAGTCTCCTTGGATTGGAAAAAACAAGAATTGTGAACCCCAATATGTGAATAAATTAATAACAAACTGTCATCCTCATTTATTTGCACTGGTGGAATGAAATAACAAGTGAACAGAAACCACATTGAAATTGCACTTTCAATTAATTTGGTTAATCAAAGCAACTCTAAATCATGAAAATAACAAAATAGTGCATTGTGCCTATAATGAGGCCAATACATAAGAACGAAAATCAACAACCCCGTACCATATACCCTACAATAGAATGTATGGGATGATACAAAATATGAGAATCACACAAGCACAAAAAAATGCACATGTCATGGCTACAGATTATTACATTTAGACCGGTTGTGACCTATGCCATTGCATCAAAAGCAATGAATTGCTCTCTTATGGCTAAACTATGACTCAATGTGTCTTTGTTGGGGTCTTCTTGGAGGACGTCTCACATGGGGGTGTTGGAGAGCAGGAATGTCACAAACTTAGGGCATATTGTGTGTTGGTAATAGTTGAAACTGACCCGAGTAAATCAAATGTTGTGTGGAAACATGAAAACATGGGTCAATATACTCATACATGTTGTGTCTCAGTGTGCGGATGACGGCACATATGTGTGAACATGGCAAGCTAGACATTTGCCATGTCATGCAAGTACACGTACGTTGATTCAAATCAACAACTAAATAAACCTCCCCAGTAAACACCTTAAACGTCCCCCCCAAATAAGGCAACACACTAATCAGACCATACCTCATGATATTTGACATTAGCTGATCTTCAATTTTTGGTCTGACCATGCTCTTCCACTTTTCTGTACCACGCATATGGGTGTTTAACATGACTACAAGCTTATCCATGTGCATTAACAATAACGTATAAATTGTTTGGTGACGCTCATCTCTTAACCACGCATTGAAGGACTTTGCAATGTTAATTGTCATTTTATCCCATCGTTTTCGAAGAAACTTTGACATTGCCCAATGTTCGGGATTGTTTTCGGCAACCCATTTTGCTAGGTTGTCATTGAAGCACACAAGTTTTTGGAATGCCTCGTTGTAGTCTATATCCAACCTAGCATACGCAATGTTGTCCAAGAGTAACAAAACATCTTCTTTCCCTTTCTTTCCTCTAATGTTTTGCTTATTCAAGAAGTTAGAAAAGTTTTCCTTCACATATTGATAACAATATGCATGATTTCCTGTCCTGAACAACTCGAAAACACTATGCAAGATTCCCTGATGTCTATCTGATATAATAACAACTTCTTTAACATCTAAGACCTCCTTTAATTTCTCCAAAAACCAATACCAATCCTCATAATTTTCAGAATTGGCCATACCAAGGGCTAGAGGGAACATTCCATCATCTGCATCATATGCAATGGCGGACAAAAGAGCTCCCTTATATGGACCGCTTAGGTGGCAAGAATCAATAGCTAATACTGGTCGACACCCTATGATGAACCCTTGAATTGAAAATGCGTGGGCAATGAACAATTGCATGAAGTGACCTTCATGGGAAGTGTACTACGTGATAGTGTCGGGGTTGATTTCCCTTAGCCTATGGCATAATCAAGGGACAAACATGTAGGACTCACATGGAGCTCCATATATGCCCTCTTTTGCCTTCTCTTTAAGGTGCCATGCTTGGTTATATGTCAATTGAACTCCATGATCACGTTCAAAATCCTTACAAATTTGATGAGAAAGATAGTCTGGAGTGGTTCTAAACACATCTTCAACAACAATCGTGCCTCTCTTTGAAGAAACCTTGACCTTAGATGAACACTCATCCTAAGCTATATGATTATGATTCACTTGGTAAGTATGAACTTGCAAGATGACATTTTCTTCTATAGCGTGAGCTGTTATCTTCCAAGGACAACCCTTAACTGAACACTTTACAGACATATGTGTAAGGGAATTTTTCTTGTACTTGTATTCAAACCTTTCACCTAATGACATCTGGTAAATTATGTTCCGAAACTCCTCAACATTTTTAAATGTATGTCCCGACCTTAATATTGTCTGACGAAAACGAATCGATTCCAAAGGGGTGTACTCACTATCTGCACGACGAGACGCAAAACCTTTGGATAGCATCATAGTATTAGGAATTCCATCGCATGATGCATTAGAGGAAGGAAACGTGGCAAGTGGACCTCTGCATTTACATACATTAACATAATTAGACTACGTGATGTGTAAAATTGATATTCACAATATTTTAAATAGACATTCATGTTAAAGTCCATTACCCAAATGCCAACTGTGTATTTGGTATATTTGCTTCAATGGCTTCCATGCAGGGTAAGTCTACTAGGTATACATTTGCAAAGTCATCACAGTGGGAAACCACGTTATCCAAGTCATCCTCATCTTCTAAATCTTGGATGACTCTGGGGTTGAACTTGAGGGTGTAGTGCATCTTAATCGCATCAAAGGAGATGTCAAATTTCACTAAGATTTTTTTGGTGAATTCTTTAAATGGCATTCCTTTATATATGTGAATACCTTTGCTTCTTCCACCTACGTATTCCCATTACCCATCATTTTTTTGGACAAGTTTACCTCCCACGAAATTGTAACAATATATCCTATTAGTTCTGTCCATCAACCTATACAAATATAGCTATAGAACAAAAAATTATGCATATTATAGAAAATGGGGTTGATCTTTCCTCCCATGTGGGCTTTTTCTTTGAAGTTGACATTATTATTAGTCGCCATGTCCAGTTTATCAACCATCATTTATACATAGACTTTTCTTTTTGTTACTTCACTTATTTTGTTTTTTAACAAGTTGGTTGACTCTTTCTCTGTTTTTGCAGAGTGCTATGACCCTCTGGATCCCAATGGCAACATCTCACTTACTTTTGACACTCATAAATGGACAGATGATGGCTATGTGGTTAGTGTTTTGGCTTATGCTCAATAATGATGACTTGACGTCATCCTCACCTTCCTCCGGCTTATCACCGGCAGTCTGCTGAAGCAACTTGGACAAAAAAAGAAGTGACTTGGAAATAATTTCAGAGGTTTTCCCTGACTCGAGAGGACTTAGTGGATCCATGATTTATGTTTCATAAGAAGTGATCCCATTTTTTTCATCGGGTTCGGGTAGAGACCAAAGGTCTTGAGCGATAGCTTCAAATTTATCTGAATTTCATTCTAGTTGAATTGTATGCTGAAAATAATATACACCTTGCATGCGTTTGATATTCAACATCAGTGAATAGTAAACATGGAAGGAGGTGTTTGGGCACTAGAATGATTGTTGGAAACCATTTTGGATTTCAATGAGAAATTCCTTAATTGATTTGTTATGTATGAAATCCCTAGTTGTTGGTCTAATTTAATAGAATTAAGGGTCATTGAACTAGCTTTGAACTGATTTGTTTCTTTATTTGCCATTTATATTCATGTTAGCTACAGATTTCATGAAGTTGGAAATGATAATTTATCTACACATACTAAGTAGCCCACAGTATCTCATACTATAGGGTGACAAGAACTTGGGTTTTACCGAAGAAAGTTAACAAACGAACTATCGTACTGAACTAGACTGCCACACAAGGAAGTAAATATAATGTAAAAGATTTGATTTGAACCAAATGAGGAAAAATATGTCTGCAAAAGGAAAATCAATTTGCATTGACTAGTCATATATTAGAATTAAAATACACGTATTAAACAAACTTCTAAAATGAATATGCAATGCTAAATCAAACAAACATCAATGAACCAAGTAAAATCCGAACAAAATCAAAATATATTTTTATGTCATCTTCATCATCACCATTATCATTCATGCCAATCGCGGGTTCTCATATTGATTGAGAAACAAGTCAATCATGGTGAAATCACAGGTTAATAAAAAGAAGTGGGTTTTGCATGTCAAGGCTATCAATCATGTAAATTGAACACAAACCTAATTATCTAAACAAAAACTGTTGATACCACGACATGCAACTACAATTAACCCATGAAGATGCTCACTATTTCAAATTGTGAGCCATGTCTTGTAAACACCATAACCCACAATGAAAGATGGCTATCAGGAGATCAAGTCATCCACACAAAATAAAGAGTTGATAATCATAATGCTAAATAAAAAAATACCCATAAAAAAATATAAGTTAAACCAAAAAAATCAGTTATGGGGTTTAAGCTTAAAAAAAAAGACTACTTTACCTGATGGCAAGAGAAGCTCCTTCCTCAATTCAGACAGCAAGCAACCTCCAGAAAGTCCCACCTAACCTCAAATATCCAACAATGCTTAGCATGGAGGGCACCATCTATGGGGATCGATGAGGGAACAATATATGGAAAATTGAAATAGCGAGATAAATTAGAGCAATGTATTTGGGCTGAAATCAAATGGTCTGGATAGCCGAAATGAAGTAAAAAATGAAATTGCTGAACCTACTAACCTCAACTATCAACTACTTTTCCATGGAGGCCAAATCCAGTGGTGATCGTCAATGACAATGGATCGATAGAGATGAAAAACTCCACTGCCGACACTTAAAATCAGATGGCCGAGAAAGATGAGATCGAGAGATAACGAGATTGGCATAGAGGATTAGGGAATTCTTTGGGCGGAAGCGAGGGACGAAGTCAGGAATGTGAAAATGCCTAATGCAGACTCCAATTTGGGGAAAACAAAGGGAGAAATTCAATGTGGACTTTAGTTTTTTTTTTTTTTAAATACCCAGTAGAGGGCATTTTCGACAAATTATACATTGTATATCCTTCTTATCAATTTTGAGACTTTGTTTGGGTGTTGGACTTAATTTGTAACATCTATGGACCAAATGTTAATTTTTGGGCCCAAAACACAATTCTCCCTACTTTAAATAATTGAAGGTAAAATCTGATACGGAAAGAGTCACCTGTTAGGATATATTACAAAACACAGTGTTAGGGTATGTTTGGAAACAATTTCGAGAACAGTATTTTCTTCTTTAAAAAAAATAAAATTTGTAAAACATGTTTTTGACGAACAAAAAAAAAATTATATATTTTCTATTATCAAGAATAGAAATATAATATTTTTTAAAAATATCTTTTAATTTATTTCAACTATTTTTACTTGTTTTTTAAGAATTGTTTTAAGAAATAATTGTATAATAAAATAATACATATAAAAATTATTTTTTAAATATATTTAAAAACATTAAAAATTGATTATAACATTTTAGGTTTTTAAACAGACTTTTGTTTTATAAAACATTATGAACTAATTTTCAAAAACAATTATCAAAAGCTATTTTTCATAATTGTTTTCGAAAACAGTTACCAAATAGAGCCCTAATTATTATTTTTTTCTTTACTGTGTAAGCTCGGTTCTGCCTTCAATTGATTTCCGTTTAATTTATTTTTTTTAAAAAAAAATCTTTTTCAATGTATTAATCATAATATATATATTTTTCACACAATATGTCTGAATAAATAATATATATATATATATATATATATATATATATATATATATATATATATATATATATATATATATTTTAAAAATTTTGTTATAACTAATTTGATAGAGTATTCTATTACCCATTGTTTGAGCATTTGAATACAAATTTAATAAGAGAAATGTTAATTCCTTAAAAGTGAATTAAATAAAAGATAAAATAGGGCTAATTATTTACGCTCGCATAGAAATCAGTAAGACACTTGAAAATCTTGAAATGTCAAGGTATAATGAAATTACTAAAAATGAGTCGTATAGGAATAGATGAAACATACATACAATTAAATGAGCCAAATTTCAATAAAATTGAGCAAAGCATAAATAAATAAGATTGATGTATGAACAAATAGGATGAACATATAAACAATGAGATAAATCTACAAATATATAGAACTAACTACTACGAAATGAGATAGACATGTGAATTAATTGAACCAAATTTAAAAGAGATAGGACTAGGCTATAATGAAGTGATAGAAGTCAACTTTCAATAAAACTATTGAAGGTGCAAAAGAATAAATTCAAGGTATGATAAAATAGTATCAAAGAATAGAAAAAAAAATTAGATGAATCAAAATGCCACAAAATGTATGAATAAATGGGAATAAAGTATAATTGAAAGAGGAGTTAATTTCATTAATCTCTCTCGAGATTTTGGCTAAATACACCTAACCTCTATAGGTTTGAAATTTCATCAAATACCTCTTTTAGCTTTTCATTAATCTCCTATCTCACTCAAAATAAGGGAGGTTTTTGATAAAATTTAAAACCTATGAGGGTTAAAGCATATTTTGCCAAAGAAATGAGACCTATAAATAAATAATTATTATGAAAGTAATATAAATAAATTAGAGTCAATTTTGAATTAAGTTGTTCAAGATAGAAGGAAATGAAGACAATCTTCAAGAATTCCAATATAGTTATATCTTAAACACTCTATAGATTGCTTTCATCAAATGAGTGTGCTTTGCTCTCTATCTCTCAATATATATATATATATATATATAACCTACTTAGAAACTTGATTATTAGAGCAGTTCATTATTTAAGAGGTGATTTGATAAAGAAGAATGAGTATCAATAGTTATAAATTTCATTCCTATTGATCTCCAAAGTGCTAAGTAAAGCAATTTCATATCAAATGTGTTTACTTTCATTTTTTTTTAATTCCACTTATATATATAGAAAACTACTCTCTAGAGCAATTCACTATTTAGGGAACAATATGATCAAATCAATAGTAGGTGTTATAAATACTTGCTATATTTTAACACTTCCTGTAGACTTTTTAATCTTAGGTTGCTATGACATAGTGCTTTAACTTTATTCATAGGTAAATTCTACCCCTAAGAGTTGAATTCCACTCAATTTATTCTGCCATAGGGAGTACTGAAATGCGCTTTTTAAAACACTATTTTTTATGCTCTTATTTGTTTGCATAATACAATGGCCTAATCCGCTTTGACTTATAAAAAAAAATTCATTTTGGATAATATATACTATTAATAAATCCATGTATTACAATAATATCATACTTTACTAAATAGGAGTAAAATAATTAAGAACAACTTATTTATGGAAGAAAATGCTTGTGAATCCATTGTAGCAATAGTGTTATCAATGTGAAGTGGATACACATCCTACATATAGGACATAAGTTGCTAATTATATCTTATGAGTTATAAGTTATATGTTTAACTTCACAATAATCTATGTAAATAATTGTAATTGATTAGTCAAACAGAACATGTAAACTAATCAATGGTCGATATGTTGATCTAGTTTCATATTTTCATGAAAAAAAGATATGTGATCTTGTAGATACAATTTGAGAGTTACATAAATACTCCAAATCATTATAAATAATGGTGAAATAAGTATATATAAATAAATAAATAAAATAAAGGTTATTACTCAAGTCATACTATGTTCTAGAATATCAGCATGATCCTTCTCATTTGATGTGTCAACTTGTATATGTAAATTGAGGGACTCATCTTGTAAGGTGATATTGCTATTCAAATTTTGTATTTGATTACATCTTTGGCCATTTTCAAATTGTGTGACATGCATTCTACATTTACCACATCTTTTGGTTTATGTAGTTTGGCCTTTAAGCCACCTAGGTTCTCTTTATTCTTCACATTATTTAGATCCCAAAAAAGGTAATTCTCTAGGTTCATAGAATGAGTGTGTTTATGCCCATTTTTGAGGATATATGATCTTCCCTTTAAGATGTAATATTGAAAAGCTCATTAATTCTAAATAATATCAATATATTTGATGTTTGGTATCCATGAAACTTTGATGTATTTGTGAAGCAAAATAAACCATCTTTTTTTCTTAGAGAGCTCAAAACACCAAAGCATATGGATTGTGAAGCAGTATCACTTTCATTGTGCTTAGCATGATTTGATTACATCTTAGATTTTTAAAAAAAAATATTTTGTCCACCTTTTCATGGTACAACTTGGGGAAATATCTTCTAAATGTGTCATTTTGATTATAACAATTATATGTGAACATGAGAATCTATTGGACTTAAACTTTATGTATGTGCATTTCAAACTTTATCCCAACACTCACTCTTGTTTGCTGACTTTAAACTAATGAACTAAAAGGGTGGGGTGGCATTAAGCACTAAACCCATTTGGATAACCCTAGATCATAGGTGCATCCTCTTTAGTTATCTAGGCTCACTAGATCTACACAACAAAAGTGATAATAATTCAAAAACTATAGATCTAGGGTTTAAAAAACATACCTTTGATCTAGATGTTCCTAGACCAAAATCCAAATGAAAAAAAAGATGATGTAAGTCTCAAATACCTTGCAATCTTCTACTTGATAACTCTCACTTGGACTTTGACAGGTAATAATGGTGAAATCCTTTCCATAAAGATGGAGACTAGGGTTCTTCGTTTTGGAAGACATAATGGATAAAGCCACAAGCCTTAAACTCTTAAGGGGGTTTATTGGAGCCAAAATATGTGATCTAATAACACATATATGATATGATTTATGCAATATAAAAAACTCACATCATCCAACTTAACTCAAATTGATGTTAAAACCTAAATTATGGATCTAACATATATTTTGAGTTTAATTTCAGGTTTGAAAGAGAAAAAGAATACAAGTTGCTAAAGCCACTTTCATCCAAAGTAGAGTATAAGATCAATTATGCTTAAAGAGAGATTCAACACTTATAAGGCATGAGAAGGCAAAGGAAAAACAAGGAATTTATGAGCATTAAAGATGAAAAACTAATGTTTTGGATAGAGGTAGAGGGCAAACAATCATGAGGAAGAATGTTTGAAATAATTACAATCATGCTTAATATGGAATTTCAGACTTAAACCTTACAATAACAATATGACATACCTTGAATTTGACATGATTTTTAAAGCACTTTCCAAGATCTTTTTGGGGCAAGCTATATATGGTTTTGAAGCTTAAGAGGTTAAGAGTTCAACATTTCAAATGGTGCACAAATCAAAACTAAAACAAATAGGTTATGGCCATTAGAAGGCAACTAGGTAGAGCAGAAGGACCATTTTGAAGTTGAAATGGTGGTTTCATAAATTCAACTTGATTTTGAAAATTATTTTGAAATTTTGCTCAATTTTGAAATCACACACTACTATGGAATGTCACCTCCTCTACCGCAGGAATTGCATATTTGGCACTCTATTAGCCCTAAGTGAAACTTACACGATTAGAAATGAATATTTTAGTAATTTAAGAACAAAAGGAGGGAGAAATTCATATGATTATTTTGATATCTAATTGATAATTTGTATTAATATTTATTAATGAAGATATCCTTTTTTTTTCTAGTTGAATTAGATATAAATATTTTTCCAAGCAAGATGGATTGTGATCATATTATATTATTTTATTGGTTTTTTTCACACACACTACTTTTCACATGTTTTATTGATTAAGAATATGAAAATTACATGTTTTAGATTTCAAGAATTTTTTAGATGAGTTGTAGATATTGAAAATCAATTTATAAGATGTTTGGTTGAGATGAGTGACATTGATAAGCAATTTGTAAACTTTGTTTGAGAATATTAGGAGATTTATGTAATCATTATTTTGTCAAAAAATTGCTAGAGAAGGGGAGGTTGCTAGTGGATTAGATTATTTAGATTAAGTTGACAATTTTATTCCATCCATTTTGGTTTTAGGACTATATATACTTTCTTGTGATTTACATATATTTTGAAGATTAAAGGTTGCTAACAAAATCAACCTAGAATTAAATAGGTATGTATGATTGAGTTAATTAAAAATAATGATATAAAAGACATAGAGTGGACTTATAAGAATGGAAATTGAGCATAAAATTAATTTTGAAAGAATTTTAAATTGAGAATTTAAAAAAGAAAATATTTCTAAATATTTTTAATTGAAAAAAATAAAATCTTTTTAAGATTCTTAAATTTCCTAAATTGTTTTTTTTTTTTTTAAAAAAAAAAAAACATCTTTCCAAATCTTTCTAAGATTCTTAAGTTCCTAAATTAATTTTTGATAAAATATGATTTATAAATTAATTCTAAGTCCACTAGATTTTCTCTAATATATATCTACTGGGAGAGTTCTCCAAAGAACTTATACGCATAAGGTTTAAGTTTTTTTTTTTTTTTTCTGTGCACTGAATATGAAACTTTCATATTGATTGTGATTTTTTTTTTTAGGGTTGTGAGAGAGAATCACATCTGCTAGGTGTTGAGGAGTCCATTGAGGAGCACGATGGTGCTATGTCATGGACATGACATTTAATGTAGTTGTGAGGAGTAAGTCTGAGGGAGTAGTAACCATAAAGTAAAAATAAATACCTGTTTTTCTTATTTAGTGGATTATATCACTATGGTCTTTGACCTCATGGTTTTCACATCTTTAAAGTTTTTGGGAGACTTTATGGGTGGTTTTCCATGTAAATGGTTCTCTTTGTGCCATTGAATTTTTTTATTTTATCTATAATACTTAAAGAAAAATTTAAAAATAAAAATTTGAGCTAAAAAAAAGAGCTACCTATTTGCCTCTAAGTATTTCATAAGCAAGTTCTAAACTTTCATAATATAAATCATATTTTTATTCTTTGTTTTAAGTTAAAATGAGAGAAATGTAGAACCACCTTATAGACCCTCATTTTGGTCTAGGTCTTTTTGGTTATTTTTGGAGCACATTTTCACCATGCAGGAGAGAGCTGACAATTGGTTTTTGGAGTGGGGGGCCGGTTTTCGAAGGAGCCACATGCATGGGACGCATGGCCAAGGACACCACCAACTCACCATGGTGGTGGTTGGGGTACTGGCTAAGTGGATAGGGACTACTGGAATGGGTGAGAGGAAAGGTGATATCTAGGGAGAAAAACAAAGGAAGAGTAGAGGAGATTTTCAGTTTCGGAAGGCTAGGAAAGAAAAAATCTGGAGAGTGGGTTCTTAGGGCAGTTGGGGGGGTGAGGGTCTACGGATTTTTCTGGGGAAGCAAGAGGGGAATGAACTAAGCATAGGACAAGAAAACGGGTAGCAACTAGGAAGGATATTTGGATTTTTTTGGAGGAGCTCTTAGGTCAACACTGGTGCAGTTATGTTTTTCCTTTTTTTGGATGCTCTCTTTTCTTGTTATTCTTCTCTATTTTCGGTGGGTGTTCCTAGTGTATAGTGTTGTGTGTATCACCAGCCTAATTTATCCCCACATCTCATCTTTCCAACCTCAACCTCCTCAACACCATGTGTCCGGTGGGTTTCCAAGTGAGATCTCAAGACAACAGGCGGGTGGTGGCCTGCAAGAGCGCATGCTCTGCCTTCAACTCTTACCCACCTGCACACACACAACTCATGGAATCATTGTTTCATTTTTTGTCATTTTGTAAGTTGGTTGGCTCAAGCTGCCAAAGAGAAAGGTGCAAAAGTTCACAGTGCATGGTTTAAATGGCCAACCCTCAAACTAATCCAATATATAAATCATTTTCATAGCCCAAATGGCTACCTCTCGGTTTTCAGCTTTCACCTCCATTATTCAACTTCAGTTTCACGCTGAAACAACCCAAAAGTGGCAATTGTTTTTTTTTTTTTTTTATGTTTTTCCTATTTTAATTCAAAATGGTAAGCATATTCGGATTCGGGGAGACCCATTTTTCTTTGTCTTTTGCTTTTTTTTTTTCACTTGCCTATGAAAAACAAATTGATAACTGATGGACTGTAAGCCTTTACCGGAGGCGGAGGTGAAGCGTTGTGTGAGCAGGTGAGGGAAGTTCCCTTGGAGGAGTGGAATATGCAGCCACTGTTATTATTAATCCTTTGACCGCACTAAGAATGGTTGAAGACTTTGCCAATCTAAGTCCAAATGATGCTATTGTGCAAAGTGGGGCTACGAGCATTGTGGGCCAATGCATCATTTAGCTTACACAAATTCGTGGTATCCACAACATTAGTATAATAAGAGACAAGGTTGGATCAAATGAAGCAAAAGAAAAAAATAAAGTCAACAAAGTACAATTTGATTGTACACAACTTATTATAAAATATATGAAGCCACTGCATATACCATTAGCATTTGATGGGCCAATTTTCTTTTTTATTTTCTTTAAATGCCCTCATCTCTTTCTCAATTCCCAATTCATGTTTTCAAATATTAATATTCAAAGCTTAGGTTTTTAAATCTAATTTCCAAAATCCCAATTCTCAAATAATTTTCAAAATTCCAATTTCTTTCAAATTTAATTTTCAAAATTCCAATTCTTAAATTTAATTTCCAAAGTTCCATTTCCTAAATTTAATTTTCAAAACTTCAATTCTCAAAATTTCCAAAATTTCCAAGAATTCCAATTTCCAAATTTAATCTTTAAAATACCATTTTTCAAAATTTCCAAAATTTTCAAAATTCCAAATTTAATTTTTAAAATGCCATCTTCAAATAAATTTTCCAAAAATTCTTAGATTCCAAATTTAATTTTTAAAATGTCATCTTAAAATAAATTTTCCAAAAATTCTCAATTCCCAATTCACGTTTTCAAATATTAATATTCAAAGCTTAGGTTTTTAAATATAATTTCCAAAATCCCAATTCTCAAATAATTTCCAAATTTAATTTCAAAAATTCTAATTCTTAAATTTAATTTTCAAAACTTCAATTTTCAAATAATTTTCGAGACTTAATTTTCAAATTTTAGTTTTTCAAATAATTTTAATTTGACTCCAATTTTCAAATATATATTTTTTAATTCTACCATTTTTCATCATTCATTAGGATTTTAAGTCACTAAAATTCTCGTTTTAAATAAACTTGCTACATTTCCTTTCAAATAAGCACTTTCACAAATTTTCCTTGATTTTAAAATGCTTTCCTTGATTTTTAATAAGCATGAAGACAATTCTCATAATTCTAAAACACTGGAATTTGTGGGATTAATTCAAACAAAATCAATTGGGCTTTGGTGGGGGCCCTACATATGATATCTTCCGATTGTCAACTACTATGCTTAATGAATATCGTTTGATCTTTGTCTTGCTCTTTGATATGCATGTGATAATTTTATACTTGAGCTAACCTTGTTTCCATGATAGTGCACTATTATTTGTTGTCAAGGTACTCTCTCACTCCCACTTTGCTTATTCTCATGCTCGATTTGTTTTATTATTTTATCATTTCATTCGTATCCATTAATTTCCTTATCAATTGTCACACTTGTTTCACCTTATTTAGTAGAGACCTTATTATAGGGCTTAGAGGAGTGTTACAGTTCACCACCGTACCTTCTTAATAGGTAACCTGACCCTCGGACTCGAACTCGATTTTTCACCGACCTATTTTTCCTTCCAAAGTCACACTTAGGGTTTTTTTTTCTTATTTTGTTTTTTCCTTTAAAAATAAAACATAAATAAGCAGTAACTCTAGGTCTTTTTCAAAAAAATAAAATTTTCAGCAAATAAATAAAAAAACAAGTTTCGCAATCGAGTGGGAACGCATTGAGCGAAAATGCGGGGTCCACACACCTACCTTTTGTGTCAATATTCAACCTAGAATTTGATCTCATTACTCTGTATCTCTAATGTGGTCCCATTGCATTGTACCTTAGTAATGTTATTGCTTTATACTTTGGTCCCATTATTTAATACCTTGGTCTCCTTTGTTTGTAATCTGGTTTCATATAGTTGTCCTTTCATTTAATACAAAAATTTTATTGGACAATTGAAAGGGTCCAAATTTGAATTTTAATTCATATTAATTTAGTGCTATAGACTTTTCCAAAATTTGAACTATTTTTTTTATATAAAATATGTTTCTAAATTTATTTTTATATGGTATTAACTTTGTTAGTGTATTACAATGGAGTGACAATTTTACTCCTAAGATTATTAAATCAAGACTACTTTCACTACAATGAGTATTATACTAACATATTCAAGTTGAAGACACAAAATTTGAAGCTCAAAATATAATTATGTTCTGAGTCTGAAATTAAAAATGGTATAGTGGTGTTATAAAATTAATAATTTAGTGGTAACTTAAGTTTTTAGGTGTTTTTGTCTAGATTTTTTTTTTCTTTTTGGGAAAATTGATGATTGAAAATTCTTATTTTTCTAGATTAAGTTTTAAAATATGATAAAACTAAAAAAAAAAAAAAAAACCAAGGTTTAGGTATGAAAAGGATTTGAAAAATTCATTTTGGGGTATGAAATAAAAAAAACCCCTAAGAAATTCCACAAGATAACCATTATTTTTCCTAGTTCCTATACTTCAAAAAGTCAAAATCAAGTCTGAAAAGTAAATCTTGAGAGTCCTTTCAATTAGCATGAAAAGCAAAGTTCGAAAATTTGAGCTCCAAAGCCATAATATGGGTTTGAGCAGATCCACTAATTAAGGAGCATAGAAAAATATTGCATTGTAGATATGATGAATACGCATAAGTGTTGATTGATATAACATTTATAAAAAGAAGTATTTGGGGTTAGGTAAAATGTGTACATTCTTTTATATTTAGTGGATTTTTAATATTGTGTTTAAGTTTTTGTATCTAAATTGGCGGAGACAATTTTTGTAAGAGTTTTTTCGAATATTTTTTATATTCTTGTGTGATTGAATATATTTTGAATTATGACTTGTATAATTTCTCGTTGATCAAAAGTAATAATTAAATCCCAATAATCAACCTATATGACAATGGAATCAATTTGAATAGATTTAAAATTTACTAATTTAATATATCCTATTTATGTATAAAAAATTGTGAGTATTGCCCCGAAATATGTTTCTAATATCAAGATAATATTTCTTACTTATTTTGTTTGGTTAATGAAAAATCATTATAAAAACAAAAAAGAAAATTGGAGATATTTGATTAAAATAATTAAAAAATCTCTAATTCAAACAATTCTCTTTATTTTTTTAAATATCGAAAATGATAATATTTTTTAAATAAAAATATCATTCATATATGCTAAAGCAAATTTTTATTTTTTATTTTTTTAAATTAAGATGTTTTTATTCCTTTAAAATTTTTATTTACGGAGCTTTAAACCAATATAGAGGTTGGATTTACAAATTTTGACCCAAATATCTCCAAGAACTTTATGTGAAAGGTGTAGCATATTGGAACCACCCATTTTGCCTCAATCTTCAACCAACGCCAACCACAAATCATACAAAAACAATAAAGAAAATACATTGAACCAGCTAAGACTTGACATCGGTTCCTTTGCCCTCCAATACTATCCAGCCACTAGTATAAGAGCGTGACACCACCGCAAAGCCCTCGAAACATCCCTTTTTTCTGTCTTGGCAGTAACTGCTAGTTGGTGATGGAGCAAACTGAGCTGGTCTTCATCCCATTTCCTGTCATCGGCCACCTTGCGTCTGCACTGGAGATTGCAAAGCTGATTACTAAGCGAGACCCCCGATTCTCAATCACGATTTTCATCATGAAGTTTCCGTTTGGGTCCACTGATGGTATGGACACGGACTCTGATTCCATACGTTTCGTCACACTTCCTCCTGTAGAGGTCAGCTCCGAAACGACCCCGTCTGGTCACTTCTTCTCTGAATTCCTCAAAGTTCACATACCACTCGTCCGAGACGCCGTCCACGAGCTCACTCGCTCCAACTCGGTTCGGCTCTCTGGGTTCGTTATTGATATGTTCTGCACCCACATGATTGACGTGGCCGATGAGTTTGGGGTGCCTTCCTATCTCTTCTTCTCTTCCGGCGCTGCTGTTCTTGGCTTCCTGTTACATGTTCAGTTCCTCCATGATTATGAGGGCTTGGATATTAATGAGTTCAAGGACTCGGATGCTGAGTTGGATGTTCCGACTTTTGTTAACTCAATTCCGGGTAAGGTCTTCCCTGCTGGGATGTTTGACAAGGAAAGCGGAGGGGCTGAGATGCTTCTGTATCACACGAGGAGATTCAGAGAAGTCAAGGGTATTCTGGTAAATACGTTTATTGAGCTTGAATCACATGCCATTCAATCACTTTCTGGCAGTACAGTACCCGAGGTGTATCCCGTTGGACCCATACTCAACACCCGAATGGGATCTGGTGGGGGTCAACAAGATGCTAGTGCCATCATGAATTGGCTTGATGATCAGCCTCCATCGTCCGTGGTTTTCCTGTGCTTCGGGAGCATGGGAAGCTTTGGTGCGGATCAAATCAAGGAGATAGCACATGCGTTAGAGCACAGTGGGCATCGCTTCTTGTGGTCCCTTCGCCAACCTCCCCCAAAGGGTAAAATGATTCCAAGCGACCATGAAAATATTGAGCAAGTTCTACCAGAAGGATTTTTACATCGGACGGCTAGAATTGGAAAGGTGATTGGATGGGCTCCACAAATAGCGGTTTTAGCCCACTCAGCTGTTGGAGGATTTGTATCTCATTGTGGGTGGAATTCTTTGCTAGAAAGCGTATGGTATGGTGTTCCAGTAGCCACATGGCCAATATATGCAGAACAACAAATCAACGCATTTCAAATGGTGAAAGATTTGGGGTTGGCAGTAGAAATTAAAATAGATTACAATAAGGATCGTGATCATATTGTAAGTGCTCATGAGATTGAAAATGGATTAAGGAACCTAATGAATATTAATAGTGAAGTGAGGAAGAAGAGGAAAGAAATGGAAAAAATAAGTCATAAAGTCATGATAGATGGCGGATCCTCACACTTTTCTTTAGGCCATTTTATTGAAGACATGGACAGCAAAGTGATGAAAGGGAAAGATGCATTGTAGGCTCCAATAATTTGTTAAGCAATTTGACTTTTCAAACTAGGAAATGTGTTCTCTCTTTCTTATTTAGGGAAGACGTTTACAAGGGCATGGATTTAGTTGTATGTCAATCTTATTGATCAATGAATACACAATTGGATATTTTCCTATGGGGAGCTGGACTAATGATAAAATCAACCATATGCTTAAAAATCTACAAAACCTATTGAATTTGTTTGACTGGAATAAATAAACATAAGAAGTTTTATAAGAATTTGTTCAATTGAATCACTAGTAGGGAGAACCCTCCATTTGAGATACAAATTGATAGAAATTTAATTAATTATTAGACAATATGTATCTTATTTTTTACAAGCACGATGCCTTAATAACAAATTAATGGTATCAAACTATTTGATGTGTTGGTATGAATTTAAGAAATTAACTATAGGAAAGAGTAATATCTCATCAATGCGGAACAAGGCATCCAAGCATGGAAGAGATTAATATATAGATTCAAAAGATTCTAATTATAGCCTTTTGAACGAGGAGGTAGTTGTTTTGAGTCTTGTAAGAAAGAAAATAAAGACAAGGAAGATGATTGGAATGGAGATGACGCTATAGAATTAAAGATTTTTTA
The DNA here is from genome assembly GCF_030704535.1 of Vitis vinifera. Taxonomy (NCBI): domain Eukaryota; kingdom Viridiplantae; phylum Streptophyta; class Magnoliopsida; order Vitales; family Vitaceae; genus Vitis; species Vitis vinifera. The sequence continues at coordinate 17,445,845 of NC_081816.1, read as the reverse complement.
GCTTTGATTATGGAAAGAGTTGATAGCAGATGATTTCTTTTTTTCTTTTAATATGAAAATGATTACCTTTGTTAATGAAAAATAAATACATATGGATATTGATATTTCAAATAGTTTCTCAATCATTTAAAGATTAAATTGGACAGATGTGGATCCTACATTTTCACGTGCATTCCCACTCAACGGCGTGATTCGTTTTTTTATTTGTTTAGTGAAAAATTGATTTTTAGAAAAGACTTGTAGTTGCCACTTATTTTAATTTTTTTTAAAGGGAAAAACAAAATAAGAAAGAAAAACCTTAAGTGTGACTCCTAAAAGAAAAACAGGTCTATGGAAAACCAAAGTCGGGTTCAGGGGTCAGATTACTTATTGGGAAGGTCCGTGATAAGCCGTAATACCCCTCTAACCCCGTATACATACGGCCTCTACTAAATGAATCAAGGGAATTGTGACAATTAATTAATTAATTATGGATATCAAGAAAAATAATCAATGTACAAGTCATGATGAAAATCAATATACACAAAAATAATGATGAAATCTAATTATAAGAATACATGAAATTAATAACAAAAGAATTGTGCAAAAATGATTTATTGAACTAAAAAAAATGGTTTTCAAGAAATTTCAAAGAATTTTATAAAAAATGATTTTGAATTAATGATTTCAATTTATTTATTTACAAAAAAAAAAAAAGAAGTTTCAATTTATTTATTCAATTTCATTTGTATTCAATTTTTAAAAAAGTTATTTACACTTATTGTATCAAAAGAATTTATTACAAAATTTCAATTTGAGCACAAAAATTATTTTACTTGATTTTACAAAAAAAAAAAAATGAATGAATTTTTACAATTTTATTTACAAAATTATTTTGATTCATTTTCATTTAAAAAAAAGAGTGATTTATACAAATTATTTAAAAATACAACTTTATTTGCAAAAGAAATTTTAATTAAAAAGAAGAAGAAAAAAAAAATTAAATCCTCTATTTCTAAAAAATGCTTTTAACCCCATTTTAATTAAGGAAAAAGAAAAAAAATTGGACAATTTTATTAAAAATTAATTTTTGGGGCAACTTTATTTACAAAACAATTTTTAGACAATTTTTATTAAACAAAGAAACTTTTGGACAATTTTATTAAAAATAATTTTTTAAATTCTATTAAAAACAATTCTTTTTTATTTTTCTAAATTTTTATAAATAAATATAAAAAAACTTTCTTTTATTAAGGAGAATATTTTTAAATTATTATTTTATTAAAACATATTTACTGAATTATTCTTCTTATTTAAACAAAATTTCTAATTTGTTCAATATTCAATTCTGTACGCAACAAATAAACATATACAAACAAATATTTACAAGAACTAATAAAAATAAAACCAAGTAAAAGTGGGAAATAAAATATGTACTCAAATTAACTTACAACAAGCTTCACGTGTTGTCAATTCGTACTCAGCCAACAAGGTTGTAGAGTGAACCCATGCAAAAACAAAAATAGCACAAATATAAATATCCAAAAACATGTAGAGTCCAAAAAAACTATTCAAACCCAAATTCAAATTTCCAATAAATTTCACCAATTAAAAATGGGCTCAAATTAATAAATATAACCCAAAAAAAACATCTCACATATCATAGACCTTAATCTAAAGTTTCAAAATCAATAGTCAAAATATAAGCTCAATTAATCAAACCCAAAACATGATAAATTAAGATAAAGCTCATTAGGCCGAAATTTAATATTCCATAATCCAAGCCTAATTTAATATATACCACAATTGTCCCATGTTCAAATGAAATAGTTCAAATTGGCCCAATCCATATCAAATATTCAAATCATCCAACAAATCTCACCTACTTGTGGGCCCAAAATTCACATCAATTAACAAGCTCACATTAATAATACACATGACCAAATGAAATAATATCTCAAACCCAATCTAATAAGTCCACATTAATAATACATATGACAAAAAGAAATAATATCTACACATGGCCAAAAGAAATAATATCTCAAGCCTAACCTAATAAGCTCAAACAAATAACCAATTAATAAGCCAAATAATATTTCAATCCCAATCCAATAAACATAAACAAATAACCAATTAACAATAGCCCAAGTCCAAATAAGCAATAATTGATATAGTCCAAATAAACAATATGCAATTGATATAGTCCAAATATCCTCAATTAATCCCACAAACCCAAATTAACAAATTTCAAATTAATTCACCAATAATAAATTAACCCAAATTTCATATTAATTAACAAAGCCCAAACATAAAGCCCACAAACAGACATAAATGCACAAGCCCAATTTCAACAACAATTACTATTAAAATCAAATCAAGAAAAATCAAGAAATAATGATAATAATAATAATAATAATAATAATAATAATAAACATGAAAACGGGTGTGATTGGGGAAGTGAGAGAATGAGGGAATGAGAGAAAAGATGAATGGGTCGCCAACCGTAGTTTAGTCATAGACATATATTATGTCGTATCTCCTTGCAGTTTAAGTTGAGAAGACCTCCAAACTGAAGGTCTCGAACCACATCCAATTTCTCAAATTGGGAGCCTGTTGCATAGTTTTAGGAATCTTGAAGATGAACAACGTGTGAATAATCTGGTGGCCTGCAAAAAAATTGTTGGAGATCATTAGCATCTTACACATGAATTTTAGTAATCAATAAAGAAATAAGAAAATCAATATGAATACATAAACGTGGTAAAAAAAGCAATACAATTGAATGAACTAACAAACAAATTAATGTGGATGAATAATTTACTAGTGGATGTTTATGTAATAATGAATCTTTAACACCCAAAACAAGTAACTGTCTTAAGTGGGTTAAAATATCAAGTCCCCGAAATAAGTGATGAAAATTAAAAAACAAGAAAGAATGCATTACCTCCGTAGTGGCCATTAAAGAATGAAATTATTGTTGTAAGCTTGAACCTTCAAAGAACCTGTAACTTGAAATGGGTGCTATAGTAGTTATCGGTCACTTGGAGAAGCTAATAATAAATGGAAAGGTCATTTGACCATTTGTACCATTAATTGGTTGGATAAATTTGGTAATGGTATATCATATTCAGATTTATAAGGTTAAAATAAATTAAATAAATAACAATAAGGCAATTTAAAAAAGGAAAGGGGAAGTCTCTCTGGATTGGAAAAAACAAGAATTGTGAACCCCAATATGTGAATAAATTAATAATAAACTGTCATCCTCATTTATTTGCACTGATGGAATGAAATAACAAGTGAAAAGAAACCACATTGAAATTGCACTTTCAATTAATTTGGTTAATCAAAGCAACCCTAAATCATGAAAATAACAAAATAGTGCATCGTGCCTATAACGAGGCCAATACATAAGAACAAAAATCAACAACCCCGTACCATATACCCTACAATAGAATGTATAGGATGATACAAAATATGAGAATCATACAAACACAAAAAATGTACATGTCACGATAATGGATTATTACATTTAGACCGGTTGTGACCTATGTCATTGCATCGAGAGCAATGAATTGCTCTCTTATGGCTAAACTGTGACTCAATACGTCCTTGTTGGGTTCTTCCTAGAGGACATCTCACATGGGGGGGGGGGGGGGGGGTTGGAGAGCAGGAAAGAGCTGCTTGTGCAATGTTGCAAACTCCCATCGTCACAAACTTTGGGCATATTATGTGTTGGTAATGGTTGAAACTGACCTGAGTAAATCAAATGTTACGTGGAGACATGAAAACATGGGTCAATATACTCATACACGTTGTGTCTCAGTGTGCGGATGACAGCACATACATGTGAACATGGCAAGCCGGACATTTGCCATGTCATGCAAGTACACGTACGTTGATTCAAATCGACAACCAAATAAACCTCCCCAGTAAACACCTTAAACGCCTCCCCCAAATAGGGCAACACACTAATCAGACCAGACCTCATGATATTTGACATTAGTTGCTCTTCAGTTTTTGGTCTGACCACGCTCTTCCACTTTTCTGTACCACACATGGGTGTCCAACATGGCTACAAGCTTATCCATGTGCATTAACAATAACGTATAAATTGTTTGGTGATGCTCATCTCTTAACCATACATTGAAGGACTTTGCAATGTTAGTTGTCATTTTATCCCATCACTTTCGAAGAAACTTTGACATTGCCCAATGTTTGGGATTGTTTTTCGCAACCCATTTTGCTAGGTTGTCATTGAAGCGCACAAGTTTTTGGAATGCCTCGTTGTAGTCTATATCCAACCTAGCATATGCAATGTTGTCCAAGAATAACAAAACATCTTCTTTCCCTTTCTTTCCTCTAATGTTTTGCTTATTAAAGAAGTTAGAAAAGTTTTCCTTCACATGTCAATAACAATATGCATGATTTCCTATCTCGAACAACTCGAAAACACTACGCAAGATTCCCTGATGTCTATCTGATATAATAACAACTTCTTTACCATCTAAGACTCCCTTTAATTTCTCCAAAAACCAATACTAGTCCTCATAATTTTCAAAACTGACCACACCAAGGGCTAGAGGGAACATTCCATCATCTGCATCATATGCAATGGTGGACAAAAGAGCTCCCTTATATGAACCGCTTAGGTGGTAAGAATCAATAGCCAATACAGGTCGACACCCCATGATGAACCCTTGAATTGAAAATGCATGGGCAATGAACAATTGCATGAAGTGACCTTCATGGGAAGTGTACTCTACAATAGTGTCGAGGTTGATTTCCCTTAGCCTATGGCATAACCAAGGGACAAACGTGTGGGACTCACGTGGAGCTCCATATATGCGCTCTTTTGCCTTCTCTTTAAGGTGCCATGCTTGGTTATATGTCAATTGAACTCCATGATCACGTTCAAAATCCTTACAAATTTGATGGGGAAGATAGTTTGGAGTGGTTCTAAACACATCTTCAACAACAACTGTGCCTCTCTTTGAAGAAACCTTGACCTTAGATGAACACTCATCTTGAGCTATATGATTATGATTCACTTGGTAAGTATGAACTCGCAAGATGACTTTTTCCTCTATAGCATGAGCTGTTATCTTTCAAGGACAACCCTCAACTGAACACTTTACAGACGTATGTGTAGGGGAATTTTTCTTGTACTTGTATTCAAACCTTCCACCTAATGACATATGGTAAATTGCGTTCCAAAACTCCTCAGCATTTTTAAATGTATGTCCCGATCCTAATATTGCCTGGCGAAAACAAATCGATTCCAAAGGGGTGTACTCACTAACTACACAATGCAACGCAAAACCTCTGGATAGCATCATAGTATTAGGAATTGCATCGCATGATGCATTAGAGGAAGGAAACGTGGTAGGTGGACCTCTACATTTACATACATTAACATAATTAGACTACATGATGCGTAAAATTGATATTCACAATATTTTAAATAGACATTCATGTTAAATTCCATTACCCAAATGCCAACTGTGTATTCGGTATATTTGCTTCAATGGCTTCCACATAAGGTAAGTCTACTAGGTATACATTTGCAAAGTCATCACAGTGGGAAACCACGTTATCCAAGTCATTCTCATCTTCTAAATCTTTGATGACTCTGGGGTTGAACTTGAGGGTGTAGTGCATTTTCATCGCATCAAAGGAGATGTCAAATTTCTCTAAGATTTTTTTGGTGAATTCTTCAAAAGGCATTCCTTTATAAATGTGAATACCTTTGCTTCTTCTACCCACGTATTCCTATTGCCCATCATTTTTTTAGAGAAGTTTTGCCTCCTATGAAAATGTAACAATATATCTTATTAGTTGCATCCATCAACCTATACAAACATAGCACAAATTTCATATTATAGAACAAACAATTATGCATATTATAGAAAATGGGGTTGATCTTTCCTCCCATGTGGGCTTTTGCTTTGAAGTTGACATTATTATTAGTTGCCATGTCCAGTTTATTAGTCATCATTTATACATAGACTTTTCCTTTTGTTACTTCACTTATTCTATTTTTTAACAAGTTGGTTGACTATTTCTCTATTTTTGCAGAGTGTTATGACTTTCTAGATCCCAATGGCAACATCGCACTTACTTTTGACACTCATAAATGGACAGATGATGGCTATGTGGTTAGTGTTTTGGCTCATGCTTAATAGTCAGCTTCAAATTTCTCTGAATTTTGTTCTGGTTGAATTGTATGCTGAAAATAATATTGACTTGCATGCATTTGATATTCAGCATCAATGAATAGTAAACATGGAAGGAGGTGTTTGGGCACTAGAATGATTATTGGAAACCATTTTGGATTTCAATGAGAAATCCCTTAATTGATTTGTTATGTATTGAATCCCTAGTTACTGGTCTGATTTAATATAATTAAGGGTCATTGAACTAGCTTTGAACTAATTTGTTTCTTTATTTGCCATTTATATTCATGTTAGCTACAAATTTCATGAAGTTGGAAATGATAATCTATCTACACATACTAAGTAGCCCACAATATCTCATACTATAGGGTGACCAGAACTTAGGTTTTATCAAAGAAAGTTAACAAACGAACTATTGTACTGAACTAGACTGCCACACGAGGAAGTAAATATAATGCTAACAGATTTGATTTGAACCAAAGGAGGAAAAATATGTCTGCAAAAGGAAAATCAATTTGCATTGACTAATCATATATTAGAATTAAAATATACGTATAAAACAAACTTCTAAAATGAATATGCAATACTAAATCGAACAAACATCAGTGAACCAAGTAAAATCCAGGCAAAATCAAAATATATTTTTATGTCATCTTCATCATCACCATTATCGTTCATGCTAATCACGGGTTGTCATATTGATGGAGAAACAAGTCAATCATGGTGACATCACAGGTTAATAAAAAGAAGTGGGTTTTGCATGTTAAGGCTATCGATCATGTAAATTGAACACAAACATAATTATCTAAACAAAAACTGTTGATACCACGACATGTAGTTGCAATTAACCCATGAAGATGCTCACTATTTCAAACTGTGAGCCATGTCTTATAAACACCATAACCCACAATGAAATATGGCAATCAAGAGATCAAGTCATCCACACAAAATAAAGAGTTGATAATCATAATGCTAAATAAAAAAATACCCATAAAAAAATATAAGTTAAACAAAAAAAACATCAGTTACGGGGTTTAAGTTTTTTAAAAAAAAGACTGCTTTGCCTGATGGTAAGAGAAGCTCCCTCCTCAATTCAGACAGCAATCAACCTCCAAAAAGTCCCATCTAATCTAAAAAATCCAACAATGCTCAACACGGAGGGCACCATCGATGGGGATCGATGAGAGAACAATATATGGCAAACTGAAATTGCGAGATAAATTAGGGCAATGTATTTGGGCTGAAATCAAATAGTCTGGATAGCCAAAATGAAGCATAAAATGAAATTGCTAAACCTACTAACCTCAACTATCAACTACTTCGCCACGGAGGCCAAATCCAGTGGTGATCGTCGACGACAATGGATCAATAGAGATGAAAAACTCCACTACCGACACCTAAAATCAGATGACCGGGAAAGACGAGATCAAGAGATAACGAAATTGGCATAGAGGATTAGGGCATTCTTTGGGAGGAAACGAGAGACGAAGTCAGGAATGTGAAAACACCTAATGCAGACTCCAATTTGGGGAAAACAAAGGGAGAAATCTAATGTGGATTTTAGTTTTTTTTTTTTTTTTTTTAAAAATACCCAACAAATGGCATTTTCAGCAAATTATACATTGTATATCCTCTTTATCAATTTTGAGACTTTGTTTGGATGTTGGGCTTAATTTTGTAACATCTATGGACCAAATGTTAATTTTTGGGCCCATCTGGGCCCAAAACACAATTCTCCCTACTTTAATTAATTGAAGGAAAAATCTGATACAGAAAGAGTCACCCGTTAGGATATATTACAAAACACAGTGTTAAGGCATGTTTGGAAATAGTTTCGAGAACAATATTTTCTTCTCTAAAAAAAAAAAAAAAAATCTGTAAAACATGTTTTTGATGAACAAAAAAAAATTATATATTTTCTTTTATCAAGAATAGAAAATATAATATTTTTTTTAAAATATCTTTTAATTTATTTCAACTATTTTCACTTGTTTTTTAAGAATTGTTTTAAGAAATAATTGTATAATAAAATAATACATATAAAAATTATTTTTAAAATATATTTAAAAACATTAAAAATTGATTAAAACATTTTAGGTTTTTAAACAGACTTTTGTTTTATAAAACCTTACGAACTAATTTTCAAAAACAATTATCAAAAGCTATTTTTCATAATTGTTTTCGAAAACAATTACCAAACAGAGCCCTAATTATTAATTTTTTCTTTACACTTGTAAGCTCGGTTCTGTCTTCAATTGATTTTTGTTTAATTTATTTTAAAAAAAATCTTTTTCAATGTATTAATCATAATATATATTTTTCACATAATATGTATGAATAAATAAATAATAAAAAATATAAATATTTTAAAAAATTTCTTATAATTAATTTGATAGAGTATTCTATTACCCATTGCTTGAGCATTTGAATACAAATTTAACAAGAGAAATGTTAATGCCTTAAAAGTGAATTAAATAAAAGATAAAATAGGGCTAATTATTTATGCTCACATAGAAATCAGTAAAACACTTGAAAATCTTGAAATGTCAAGATATAATGAAATTGGACTAAAAATGAGTCGTATAGGAATAAATGAAACATACATACAATTAAATGAGCCAAATTTCAATAAAATTGAGCAAAATAGAAATAAATAAGATTGATGTATGAACAAATAGGATGAACATATAAACAATGAGATAAATCTACAAATATATAGAACTAACTACTATGAAATAAGATAGACATGTGAATTAATTGAACCAAATTTAAAAGAGATAGGACTAGGCTATAATGAAGTGATAGAAGTCAACTTTCAATAAAATTATTGAAGGTGCAAAAAAATAAATTCAAGGTATGATCAAATAGTATCAAAGAATAGAAAAAAAAAATTAGATGAATCAAAATGCCACAAAATGTATGAATAAATGGGAATAAAGTATAATTGAAAGAGAAGTTAATTTCATTAATCTCTCTCGAGATTTTGGCTAAATACACCTAACCTCTATAGGTTTGAAATTTCATCAAATACCTCTTTTAGCTTTTCATTAATCTCCTATCTCACTCAAAATAAGTGAGGTTTTTGATGAAATTTAAAACCTATGAGGGTTAAAGCATATTTAGCCAAAGAAATGAGACCTATAAATAAACAATTATTATGAAAGTAATATAAATAAATTAGAGTCAATTTTGAATTAAGTTGTTCAAGATAGAAGGAAATGAAAATAATCTTCAAGAATTCCAATATAGTTATATCTTAAACACTTTATAGATTGCTTTCATCAAATGAGTGTGCTTTGCTCTCTATCTCTCAATATATATATATATATATATATACATATATATATATATAACCTACTTAGAAACCTGCTTATTAGAGCAGTTCAATGTTTAGGAGGTGATTTGATGAAGAAGACTGAGTATCAATCGTTATAAAATTCATTCCTATTGATCTCTAAAGTGCTAAGTAAAGAAATTTCATATCAAAGAAAATGTGTTTGCTTTCATTTTTTTAATTCCACTTATATATATATATATATATATATATATATATATATATATAGAAAACTACTCTCTAGAGCAATTCACTATTTAGGGAAAAATATGATCAAATCAATAGTAGGTGTTATAAATACCTGCTATATTTTAACACTTCCTTTAGACTTTTTAATCTTAGGTTGCTATGACATAATGTTTTAACTTTATTCATAGGTAAATTCCACCCTTAAGAGTTGAATTCCACTCCATTTATGTCATTTTGCCATAGGGAGTACTGAAATGCGCTTTTTAAAACACTATTTTTATGCTCTTATTTGTTTGCATAATACAATGGCCTAATCCGCTTTGACTTGAAAAAAAAAAATTCATTTTGGATAATATATACTATTAATAAATCCATGTATTACAATAATATCATACTTTACTAAATAGGAGTAAAATAATTGGGGACGACTTATTTATGGAAGAAAATGCTTGTGAATCCATTGTAGCAATAGTGGTATCAATGTGAAGTGGATACACATCCTACATATAGGACATAAGTTGCTAATTATATCTTATGAGTTATAAGTTATATGTTTAACTTCACAATAATCTATATAAACAATTGTAATTGATTAGTCAAACAGAACACGTAAACTAATCAATGGTCGATATGTTGATCTAGTTTCATATTTTCATGAAAAAAATATATGTGATCTTGTAGATACAATTTGAGAGTTACATAAATACTTCAAATCATTATAAATAATAGTGAAATAAGTATATATAAATAAATAAATAAAATAAAGGTTATTACTCGAGTCTTACTATGTTCTAGAATATGAGCATGATCCTCCTCATTTGATGTGTCAACTTGTATAAGTAAATTGAGGGACTCATCTTGTAAGGTGATATTGCTATTCAAATTTTGTATTTGATTACATCTTTGGCCATTTTCAAATTGTGTGACATGCACTCTTACATTTACCACATATTTTGGTTTATGTAGTTTGGCCTTTAAGCCACCTAGGTTCCCTTTATTCTTCACATTATTTAGATCCCAAAAAAGGTAATTCTCTAGGTTCATAGAATGAGTGTTTGTGTTTATGCCCATTTTTGAGGATATATGATCTTCCCTTTAAGATGTAATATTGAAAAGCTCATTAATTCTACATAATTTCAATATATTTGATGTTTGGTATCCATGAACACTTGATGTTTTTGTGAACCAGAATAAACTATCTTTTTTTCTTAGAGACCTCAAAGCACCAAAGCATATGGATTGTGAAGCATCATCACTTTCACTTTGGTTAGCAAGATTTGATTACATCTTAGATTTTTTTTTTTTAATATTTTGTCCACCTTTTCATGGTACAACTTAGGGAAATATCTTCTAAATGTGTCATTTTGATTATAACAATTATATGTGAACATGAGAATCTATTGGACTCAAACTATATGTATGTGCATTTCAAACTTTATCCCAACACTCACTCTTGTTTCTTGACTTTAAACTAATGAACTAAAAGGGTGGGGTGGCATTAAGCACTAAACGTATTTGGATAACCCTAAATCATAGGTGCATGCTCTTTAGTTATCTAGGCTCACTAGATCTACACAACAAAAATGATAATAATTCAAAAACTATAGATTTAGGGCTTAAAAAACATACCTTTGATCTAGATGTTCCTAAACCAAAATCCAAATGAAGAAAATGATGATGTAGGTCTCAAATACCTTGCAATCTTCTACTTGATAACTCTCACTTGGACTTTGACAAGTAATAATGGTGAAGTCCTCTCCATAAAGATGGAGTATAGGGTTCTTTGTTTTGGAAGACAGAATGGATAAAGCCACAAGCCTTAAACTATTAAGGGGGTTTATTGGAGCCAAAATATGTGATCTAATAACACATATATGATATGATTTATGCAATATGAAAAACTCACATCATCCAACTTAACTCAAATTGATGTTAAAACCTTAATTATGGATCGAACATATATTTTGAGTTTAATTTCAGGTTTGAAAGAGAAAAAAAAATACAAGTTGCTAAAGCCACTTTCATCCAAAGTAGAGTATAAGATCGATTATGCTTAAAGAGAGATTCAACACTTATAAGGCATGAGAAGGCAAAGGAAAAACAAGGAATTTATGAGCATTAAAGATGAAAAACTAATGTTTTGGATAGAGGTAGAGGGCAAACAATCATGAGGAAGAAGGTTTGAAATAATTACAATCATGCTTAATATGGAATTTCAGACTTAAACATTACAATAACAATATGACATACCTTGAATTTGACATGATTTTTAAAGCACTTTCCAAGATCTTTTTGGGGCAAGCTATACATGGTTTTGAAGCTTAAGAGGTTAAGAGTTCAACATTTCAAATGGTGCACAAATCAAAACTAAAACAAATAGGTTAGGGCCATTAGAAGGCAACTAGGTAGAATAGAAGGACCATTTTGAAGTTGAAATGGTGGTTTCATAAATTCAACTTGATTTTGAAATTTATTTTGAAATTTTGCTCAATTTTGAAATCACACACTACTATGGAATTTCACCTCCTCTACCTCAGGAATTGCATCTTTGGCACTCTATTAGCCTTAAGTGAAACTTAAACGATTAGAAATGAATATTTTAGTAATTTTAGAACAAAAAGAGGGAGAAATTCATATGATTATTTTGATATCTAATTGATAATTTGTATTAATATTTATTTATGAAGATATCCAATTTTTTTTTTCTAGTTGAATTAGATGTAACTATTTTTCCTAGCAAGATGGATTGTGATCATATTATATTATTTTATTGGTTTTTTTCCCACACACTACTTTTCACATGTTTTATTGATTAAGAATATGCAAATTACATGTTTTAGATTTCAAGAATTTTTTAGATGAGTTGTAGATATTGAAAATCAATTTATAGGATGTTTGGTTGAGATGAGTGACATTGATCAGCAATTTGTAAACTTTGTTTGAGAATATTAGGAGATTTATGTAATCATTAGTTTGTCAAAAAATTGCTAGAGAATGGGAGATTGTTAGTGGATTAGATTATTTAGATTAAGTTGATAATTTTATTCCATCCATTTTGGTTTTAGGACTATATGTACTTTCTTGTGGTTTACATATATTTTGAAGATTGAAGGTTGCTAACAAAATCAACCTAGAATTAAATAGGTATGTATGATTGAGTTAATTGAAAATAATGATATAAAAGACATAGAGTGGACTTATATGCATGGAAATTGAGAATAAAATTAATTTTGAAAGAATTTTAAATTGAGAATTTAAAAAAGAAAATATTTTTAATTGAAAAAAATAAAATCTTTTTAAGATTCTTAAATTTCCTAAATTGTTTTTTTATTTTTTTTGTTTTTTTTAAAAAAACATCTTTCCAAATCTTTCTAAGATTCTTAAGTTCCTAAATTAATTTTGGATAAAATATGATTTATAAATTAATTCTAAGTCCACTATATTTTCTCTAATATATACCTACTGGGAGAGTTCTCCAAAGAACTTATACGCATAAGGTTTAAGTTGTTTTATGTGCACTTAATAAGAAACTTTCAGATTGATTGTGATTTTTTTTTAGGGTTGTGAGAGAGAATCACATCTGCTAGGTGTTGAGGAGTCCATTGAGGAGCACGATGGTGCTATGTCATGGACATGACATTTAATGTAGTTGTGAGGTGTAAGTCTGAGGGAGTAGTAACCATAAAGTAAAAATAAATACCTGTTTTTCTTGTTTAGTGGATTATATCACTATGGTCTCTGACCTCATGGTTTTCACATGTTTAAAGTTTTTGGGAGACTTTATGGGTGGTTTTCCATGTAAATGGTTCTCTTTGTGCCATTGAATTTTTTTATTTTATCTATAATACTTAAAGAAAAATTTAAAAATAAAAATTTGAGCTAAAAAAAAGAGCTACCTATTTGCCTCTAAGTATTTCATAAGTAAGTTCTAAACTTTCATAATATAAATCATATTTTATTCTTTGTTTTAAGTTAAAATGAGATAAATGTAGAACTACCTTGTAGACCCTCATTTTGGTCTAGGTCTTTTTAGTTATTTTTGGAGCATATTTTCACCACGCATGAGAGAGCTGGCAACTGGTTTTTTGAGTGGGGGGACGGTTTTCGAAGGAGCCACATGCATGGGACGCATGGCCAAGGACACCACCAACTCACCATGGTGGTGGTTGGGGTAGAGACTAGCTAAGTGGATAGGGAGCAATGGAACGGGTGAGAGGGAAGGTGATATCTGGGGAGAAAAACAAAGGAAGAGTAGAGGAGATTTTCAGTTCCCGAGGGATAGGGAAGAAAAAATCTGGAGAGTGGGTTTTTGGGGTAGCTGGGGGGAGTGAGGGTCTAAGGATTTTTTTGGGGAAGCAAGAGGGGAATGAGCTAAGCATAGGATAAGAAAACGGACAGCAACTAGGGAGGATATCTGGATTTTTTTGGAGGAGTTCTCAGGTAAACACTGGTGCAGTTCTGTTTTTCCTTTTTGGATGCTCTCTTTTCTTGTTATTCTTCTCTGTTTTCGGTGGGTGTTCCAAGTGCATAGTGTTGTGTGTATCACCAGCTGAATTTATCCCCACAGCTCATCTTTCCAACCTCAACCTCCTCAACACCATGTGTCTGGTCGGTTTCCAAGTGAGATCTCAAGACAACAGGCGGGTGGTGGCCTGCAAGAGCGTATGCTTTGCCTTCAACTCTTACCCACCTGCACACACACAACTCATGGAATCATTGTTTCATTTTTTTGTCGTTCTGTAAGTTGGTTGGCTCAAGCTGCCAAAGAGAAAAGTGCAAAAGTTCATAGTGCATGGTTTAAATGGCCAACCCTCAAACTACTCCAATATATAAATCATTTTCATAGCCCAAATAGCTGCCTCTCGGTTTTTGACTTTCACCTCCATTATTCAATTTCAGTTTCACATTGAAACAACCCAAAAGTGGCAATTGATTTTTTTTTTTTTTTATGCTTTTCCTATTTTAATTCAAAATGGTAAGCAGATTCGGATTCGGGAAGACCCATTTTTCTTTGTCTTTTGCTTTTTTTTCACTTGCTTATGAAAAACAAACTGATAACTAATGGACTGTAAGCCTTTACCGGAGGCGGAGGTGAAGCGTTGTGTGAGCAGGTGAGGGAAGTTCCCTTGGAGGAGTGGAATATGCAGCCACTATTATTATTAATCCTTTGACTGCACTAAGAATGCTTGAAGACTTTGCCAATCTAAGTCCAAATAATGCTATTGTGCAAAGTGGGGTTACGAGCATTGGACCAATGCATCATTCAGCTTACACAAATTCGTGGTATCCACAACATTAGTATAATAAGAGACAAGGTTGGATCAAATGAAGCAAAAGAAAAAAATAAAGTCAACAAAGTACAATTTGATTATACACAACTTATTATAAAATATATGAAGCCTCTATATACACCATTAGCATTTGATGGGCCAATTTTCTTTTTTTTCTTTAAATGCCCTCATCTCTTTCTCAATTCCCAATTCACGTTTTCAAATATTAATATTCAAAGCTTAGGTTTTTAAATCTAATTTCCAAAATTCCAATTCTTAAATAATTTTCAAAATTCCAATTTCTTTCAAATTTAATTTTCAAAATTCCAATTCTTAAATTTAATTTCCAAAATTCCATTTCCTAAATTTAATTTTCAAAACTCCAATTCTCAAAATTTCCAAAATTTCAAATTTAATTTTTAAAATGTCATCTTCAAATAAATTTTCCAAAAATTCTTAGATTCCAAATTTAATTTTTAAAATGTCATCTTCAAATAAATTTTCCAAAAATTCTCAATTCCCAATTAATGTTTTCAAATATTAATATTCAAAGCTTAGGTTTTTAAATCTAATTTCCAAAATTCCAATTCTTAAATTTAATTTTCAAAACTCCAATTTTCAAATAATTTTTGAGACTTCAATTTTCAAATTTCAAATTTTTAAATAATTTTAATTTCACTCCACTTTTCAAATATATATTTTTAATTCTACCACTTTTCATCATTCATTAGGATTTTAAGTCACTAAAAATCTCGTTTTAAATAAACTTGCTACATTTTCAGGTAAACACTTTCACAAATTTTCCTTGATTTTAAAATGATTTTCATGCTTTCCTTGATTTTTAATAAGCATGAAGATAATTATCATAATTATGAAACACTGGAATTTGTGGGATTAATTCATGTAAAATCAATTGGGCTTTGGTGGGGGCCCTACATATGATATCTTCCGATTGTCAATTGCTATGCTTAATGAATATCGTTTGATCTTTGTCTTGCTTTTTGATATGTATGTGATAATTTTATACTTGAGCTAACCTTGTTTTCATGATAGCGCACTATTATTTGTTGTCAAGGTATGCTCTCACTCTCACTTTGCTTATTCTCATCCTCGATTTGTTTTATTATTTGATCATTTCATTAGTATCCATTGATTTCCTTGTTTCACCTTATTTAGTAAAGACCTTATTATAGGGCTTAGAGGGGTGTTACGGTTCACCACTGTACCTTCCTAATAGGTAACCTGACCCCCGGAACCCAACTCGGTTTTTCACTGACCTGTTTTTTCTTCAGGAGTCACACTTAGGGTTTTTCTTTCTTATTTTGTTTTTCCTTTTAAAAATAAAACAGAAATAAGTGGTGACTTCAGGTCTTTTTTTAAAAAATAAAATTTTTACCAAATAAATAAATAAATGAGTTTCGTCATCGAGTGGGAAAGCATTGAGCAAAAATACAGGGTCCACACACCTACCTTTTGTGTCAATATTCAACCTAGAATTTGATATCATTACTCTGTATCTCTAATGTGGTCCCATTGCATTGTACCTTATTAATGTTATTGCTTTATACTTTGGTCCCATTATTTAATACCTTGGTCTCCTTTGTTTGTAATCTAGTTTCATATATTTGTCCTTTCATTTAATACAAAAATTTTATTGGACAATTTAAATGGTCCAAATTTGAATTTTAATCATATAAATTTAGTGTTATGGACTTTTCCAAAATTTGAACTATTTTTTTTTATATAAAATATGTTTCTAAATTTATTTTTATATGGTATTAACTTTGTTAGTGTATTACAATGGAGTGACAATTTTACTCCTAAGATTATTAAATCAAGACTACTTTCCCTACAATGAGTATTATACTAACATATTCAAGTTAAAGACACAAAATTTGAAGCTCAAAATATAATTATGTTTTGAGTTCGAAATTAAAAATGGTACAGTGGTGTTATAAAATTAATAATTTAGTGGTAACTTAAGTTTTTAGGTGTTTTTGTCTAGATTTTTTTTTTCTTTTTGGGAAAATTGATGATTTAAAATTCTTTTTTTTTCTAGATTAAGTTTTAAAATAAGATAAAACTAAAAAAAAAACAAGGTTTAGGTATGAAAAGGATTTGAAAATTTCAATTTGGGGTATAAAATTGTTGAGATATTAGGAATGCTTTCCTTATATCATTATTTCCTTATATCATTTAGTGTTGAGATATTAGGAATGTTTAGATATTAGGAAAGTTGAGATATTATGAATATTGAGATATTAGGAATATTGAGATATTAGGAAAGTTGAGATATTAGGATATTAATTGTTATTTCCTTATGTCATTCTTTCCTTGTATCATTCTTTCCCATTCTTAGAATGACGATACCCTCTATATATACTCTGTACATGAACGAATGAAAAGATGAATGAAAAAAACTATCATTTATTAATTTGAACATGGTATCAGAGCCATGAAACTGAAATCCTGGATATTTTGTCGCTATGGTAGTCCGACAGCGATCAACCATCCTAAGACAAGCCCTAATATTGATAAGTCAACCTTCAAATGCACTCACTGCAATAAGACTGATCCCACCAGTCTGGATATCCCACAATTTCAAAGCAACGACTCTTGGTATGATCAGGAAAAAAATAAGGAACCGAGGGTTTGAACCATGGACCTTTAAATCATGTTTAGGTTATCAACGCTTTGTTATTAATGATAATAATCATGATCAACGGAAGAAGGATTCCAAGAAAACCTCGACCGCAACTATTGCCGAAATAAAAACAGAGGCTAATGTTGCTGAGAAAGCCTCTGCATTGGTAGCCGCTACAGATCATGGTGGTAAGTTTTTAAATACTTTTACACCTATTATTAATAGTGCATAGATAATTGATTCTGGTGCTACAGATCATATGACTTTTGAATCTAGACAGGTTTCAACCCTTAGACCTTCCTCACAAAAAAATTGTTCCCACAGCCAATGGTAACACAACCCCAGTCATTGGGGAAGGATCCTTAACTCTTACTGATACTTTGAATTTGGATTCTATTTTAGTTGTTCCATCTTTAGATTACAATCTTTTGTCAGTTTCTCAAATCACTGCAGCCTTATCTTGTATTGTCATTTTTTGGCCTGAATTTTGTGTGATTAAGGACATCCAAACAAGACAGGCGATTGGTTGTGGTATTAAGCGGGGAAAACTCTATTACTTGGACTTGCAGTCAAAGGATTCAAATAAGTTGCAACAAGCCTTGATGGCAGATGAATCTGAGGGAGAGAAGAAAAAATCTGAAATTTGGTTGTGGCATCGACGTTTGGGACATGCTTCCTTTGGTTATTTAAAAAAATTGTTTCCTAGTTTGTTTGCAAAGAGAGATATTTCTGGTTTCCGTTGTGATATTTGTGAATTGGCTAAAAGCCATCGTGCTTCGTTTCCGTTAATTTTAAATAAAAGTCTGTTTCCTTTTATGGTTATACATTCTGATGTTTGGGGCCCATCCAAAGTCCCAACTTTGAGTGGCTCACGTTGGTTTGTTACTTTTATTGATGATTGTACCAGAATGACATGGTTATGCTTGATGAAGACCAAAGATGAAGTGAACTTGTTGTTTCAAAATTTTCATAAAGTGATTGAAACTCAATACAATGCAAAGGTTCGGGTTCTGCGTAGTGATAATGGTGGAGAATATCAAAGTTATGATCTTCAAAAGTATTTGGAAGGACATGGCATCATTCATCAAACTACTTGTTCCAATACACCCCAGCAAAATGGAGTCGCTGAACGAAAAAATCGGCACTTGTTAGAGGTTGTTCGTGCTTCCTTGATAGCAGCAAAAACACCGATATCTTATTGGGGAGAAGCAATCACATCTGCCGCATACTTGATCAATCGGGTACCTTCTAGCTCAATTAACTTTCAAACACCACTCCAAGCTCTTATTAATGTCGTAGTTGCCCCAACCGTCCCAAATCTACCTCCTCGTGTTTTTGGTTGTGTGGCATTTGTGCATCTACACAAGCACCAACGCACCAAGCTAACTTCTCATGCATTACAATGTGTGTTTGTTGGATATGCATTGCACAAAAAGGGATATCGATGTTACCATCCTCCAACTCGACAAATGTATATTACAATGGATGTGGTGTTTCATGAAGATTCGATGTATTTTTCATCTGAGTCTGAACTTCAGGGGGAGTACCATAAGGAAATTCAGACTCTCGATTATGATTATCAGATATCTGAGGAAGATGAATCTAGACAATCTGAACTAGTGAACTAGGAAGTGGGTGAGTTAGATGTGAGTGGTCAACAATTTGGGTCCGAAGATGTCTTCACTGAAATACCAAACCAATCGTCGTCTGTTGAGGGTGTTCTTAATTTGAAACCTGATCCATTCATGAAACGGATACCACACCGTCATAATAGAGGTATTCCTAAACCCACATATGAACCTGAATTGTCTACTAAAGTCAAGTATCCCATGAGCAACTATGTGTCTAACCATCGTTTGTCTGAATCAAACAAGTCATTTGTAAATCAATTATCTACTGTAGCTATTCCTAACAGTGTGCAGGAAGCCTTAGCTGATCCAAGGTGGAAAGCAGCCATGAATGAAGAGATGAAATCATTGCAGAAGAATGAAACATGGGAACTCGTAGAATGTCCACCACGAAAGAAGCCAGTTGGGTGTCGTTGGATCTATACTGTAAAGTACAAGGCAGATGGTATTGACTATACAGAGGCATTTGCACCTGTACCTAAGATTAACACAGTTCGAGTATTACTGTCTTTAGCTGCAAACCTAAATTGGCCATTACAACAATTTGATGTGAAAAATGCCTTTCTACATGGCGAGTTATCTGAAGAAGTATATATGGATCTTCCACCAGGATGCATGGTGTCAGAAAAGCAATGTCAGAAGGTGTGCAAATTGAAGAAGTCATTGTATGGGTTGAAGCAATCCCCGAGAGCATGGTTTGGAAGGTTCACAAAGTCAATGAGAGCTTTTGGCTATCATCAAAGTAATTCAGATCACACTTTATTCCTGAAAAAGCAACATGGTAAGATTACGACACTCATCGTATATGTGGATGACATGGTAGTTACAGGAAATGATCCTGAAGAAAGAAAAGCTCTGCAAAATTATCTATCTAGAGAATTCGAAATAAAAGATCTAGGTCCTCTAAAATACTTTCTTGGGATTGAAGTTTCTCGATCAAGTGAAGGAATTTTTCTGTCTCAAAGAAAGTATGCCTTAAATCTTTTACAGGAGACTGGAATGTCGGGATGTCAACCTGTTAATACACCAATAGAAGAAGGTCTGAAATTGTATGTTGAGCCTAATCAAGTATCAACTGATAAGGGAAGATACCTGAGACTTGTGGGGAGATTAATGTACTTAGCTCATACAAGACCAGATCTTGCTTATGCATTGAGTGTAGTGAGTCAATACATGCATAATCCTGGAGAGCAACATATGAATGCAGTCATGCGTATTTTGAGGTATTTGAAGAATGCTCCTAGGAAGGGAATTTTGTTCGCTAAAAATGTTGATCATCAAAGTATAGAAGTATATACTGATGTTGATTGGGCCGGTGCAGTGGATGATAGGCGATCTACATCTGGTTACTTTACCTTTGTAGGTGGTAATCTTGTAACATGGAAAAGTAAGAAGCAAAATGTCATCGCTCGTTCAAGTGCAGAAGCGGAATTTAGAGGTATGACTCTAGGACTTTGTGAGGCATTATGGCTAAGACTCCTCTTACAGGATTTAGGTTACCTATCTAGGCAACCAATCCGATTGTTTTGTGACAATAAAGCCACGTGTGACATTGCTCATAATCCAGTACAACATGATCATACAAAGCATGTCGAGGTGGATAGATTCTTCATTAAGGAAAAGTTGGATGATAAGATTGTGGAATTGCCTAAGATTCGATCAGAAGATCAATTGGCCGATATCCTTACCAAAGCTGTCTCAAGTCAAGTGTTCTCAAAATTTTTAGACAAGTTGGGCATGTGTGACATCTATGCACCAACTTGAGGGGGAGTGTTGAGATATTAGGAATGCTTTCCTTATATCATTATTTTCTTATATCATTTAGTGTTGAGATATTAGGAATGTTTAGATATTAGGAAAGTTGAGATATTATGAATATTAAGAGATATTAGGATATTAATTGTTATTTCCTTATGTCATTCTTTCCTTGTATCATTCTTTCCCATTCTTAGAATGGTGATTCCCTCTATATATACTCTGTACATGAACGAATGAAAAGATGAATGAAAAAACTATCATTTATCAATTTGAACAAAAATAAATAAAAAAACCCTAAGAAAATCCACAAGACAACCGTTATTTTTCCTAGTGCCTATACTTCAAAAAGTCAAAATCAAGACTGAAAAGTAAATCTTGAGAGTCCTTTCAATTAGGATGAAAAGCAAAGATCGAAATTTGAGCACCAAAGCCATAATATGGGTTTGAGCTGATCCACTAAGGAGCATGGGAAAATATTGCATTGTAGATATGATGAATATGCACAAGTGTTGATTGACATAACATTTATAAAAAGAAGTATTTGTGTTAGGTAAAATGTGTACATTCTTTTATATTTAGTGGATTTTTAATATTGTGCTTAAGTTTTTGTATCTAAATTGGCGGAGACAATTTTTGTAAGAGTTTTTTTTTTAATATTTTTTTATATTCTTATGTGATTGAATATCTTTGGAATTATGACTTGTATAATTTCTCGTTGATCAAAAGTAATAATTAAATCCCAACAATCAACTTATACGATAATGGAATCAATTTGAATAGATTTAAAATTGATTAATTTAATATATCCTATTTATGTATAGAAAATTGTGAGTATTGCCCCGTAATATGTTTCTAATATCAAGATAATATTTCTTACTTATTTTGTTTGTCTAATGAAAAACCATTATAAAAACAAAAAGGAAAATTGAGATATTTGATTAAAATGATTAAAAAAATCTCTAATTCAAATCATTCTCTTTATTTTTTTTAAATATCGAAAATAATAATATTTTTTTATTAAAAATATCATTCATATATGCTAAAGCAATTTTTTTTTTTAAATATTAAGATATTTTTATTCCTTTGAAATTTTTATTTACGGAACTTTAAACCAATTGAGGTTGGCTTTACAAATTTTGGCCCAAATATCTCGAAGAACTTTATGTGACAGGTGTAGCATATTGGAACCACCCATTTTGCCTCAATCTTCAACCAACGCCAACCACAAATCATTCTAAAACAATAAAGAAAATACATTGAACCAGCTAAGACCTGACTATCCAGCCACTAGTATAAGAGTGTGACCCCACCGCAAAGCCCTCGAAACATCCCTTTTTTCTCTCTTTGCAGTAACTGCTAGTTAGTGATGGAGCAAACTGAGCTGGTCTTCATACCATTTCCTATCATCGGCCACCTTGCGTCTGCACTGGAGATTGCAAAGCTGATTACTAAGCGAGAGCCCCGATTCTCAATCACGATTTTCATCATGAAGTTTCCGTTTGGGTCCACTGATGGTATGGACACGGACTCTGATTCCATACGTTTCGTCACACTTCCTCCTGTAGAGGTCAGCTCCGAAACGACCCCGTCTGGTCACTTCTTCTCTGAATTCCTCAAAGTTCACATACCACTCGTCCGAGACGCCGTCCACGAGCTCACTCGCTCCAACTCGGTTCGGCTCTCTGGGTTCGTTATTGATATGTTTTGCACCCACATGATTGACGTGGCCGATGAGTTTGGGGTGCCTTCCTATCTGTTCTTCCCTTCCGGCGCTGCTTTTCTTGGCTTCCTGTTACATGTTCAGTTCCTCCATGATTATGAGGGCTTGGATATTAATGAGTTCAAGGACTCGGATGCTGAGTTGGGTGTTCTGACTTTTGTTAACTCAGTTCCGGGTAAGGTCTTCCCTGCTTGGATGTTTGAGAAGGAAAACGGAGGGGCTGAGATGCTTCTGTATCACACGAGGAGATTCAGAGAAGTCAAGGGTATTCTGGTAAATACGTTTATTGAGCTTGAATCACATGCTATTCAATCACTTTCTGGCAGTACAGTACCCGAGGTGTATCCCGTTGGACCCATACTCAACACCCGAATGGGATCTGGTGGGGGTCAACAAGATGCCAGTGCCACCATGAGTTGGCTTGACGATCAGCCTCCATCGTCTGTGATTTTCCTGTGCTTCGGGAGCAGGGGAAGCTTTGGTGCAGATCAGATCAAGGAGATAGCATATGGGTTAGAGCACAGCGGGCATCGCTTCTTGTGGTCCCTTCGCCAACCTCCCCAAAAGGGTAAAATGGAATTTTCAAGCGGCTATGAAAATATTGAGGAAGTTCTACCAGAAGGATTTTTACATCGGGCGGCTAGAATTGGAAAGGTGATTGGATGGGCTCCACAGATAGCAGTTTTAGCCCACTCAGCTGTCGGAGGATTTGTATCTCATTGTGGATGGAATTCTTTGCTAGAAAGCATATGGTATGGTGTTCCTGTAGCCACTTGGTCAATGTATGCAGAACAACAAATCAACGCATTTCAAATGGTGCAAGATTTGGGATTGGCAGTAGAAATTAAAATAGATTATAATAAGGATAGTGATTATGTTGTAAGTGCTCATGAGATTGAAAATGGATTAAGGAACCTAATGAATACTAATAGTGAAGTGAGGAAGAAGAGGAAAGAAATGAAAAAAATAAGTAGAAAAGTCATGATAGATGGTGGATCCTCACACTTTTCTTTAGGGCATTTTATTGAAGACATGATGGACAGCAAAGTGATATGAAAGGGAAAGGTGCATTGTAGGCTCCAATTAACTTATCATCTGCTTTGTTTCAATGGTCAAATAATATATATCTTAAGAAATTTGACTTTTCAAACTAGGAAATGTGTTCTCTCTTTCTTATTTAATGAAGACGTTTACAAGGGCATGGATTTAGTTGTATGTCAATCTCATTGATGAATGGATACACAATTAGTTGTTTTGAGTCTTGTAAGAAAAAAAATAAAGACGAGGAAGATGATTGGAGTGGAGATGAGGATTTAGAATTAATTTTTTTTTTAGTTTTGATTATGGAAAGAGTTGATAGTATATATGTAGACCTTAAAATTTGTTCAAATTTTATTTTTACATAAACTTTGAGCTCAATCTTGTTCTTAAATTTTAAATTTCAATTATATGTGTTTTTTGACTCACTCACCGTTTAATAGTTTTTATTATTTTATATTTTATTTTATTACTATTACTATTATTATTATTATTATATTCTATTTTATTTTTATTTATTTTTTATTTTTCTTTTTCTTTTCTCTCCTATCTCCTCTCTCCTCTCTTCCTTCTCCCTAACCACCCCCACCCACTCCTTCTCTCTCCTCCTCTCTTCCTACTCCCTAACCACCCCACCCACTCCTTCTCTCTCCTCCCACACCTCTCACCACCACCGACCACCATCTCATCTCTCCCTTTATTTTATTTTATTTTATTTTCCTTTTTCTCCTATTTCCTTCCCGAACTTTTCTCATACTCTCTCTCTTCCCCCAATTCCCAAGGTCGACCCCCTATTTTTCTCCCCCATTTTTTTCCCTTCCATTCTCTCCATCTTCTTCCTTGTCCCCTTACTCCCCTCCCCCCCATCTTCTTCCTTCTCCAACCCATAAACCTTGTCACCGATAGGATCACCGACTAGTCGTCGCTGGTGAGTCACTACCGGCCAACGACCCCTTCTCATTTCTCTCATTCCCTCACTTCCCCATCACACCCATTTTCATTATTATTATTATTATTATTATTATTATTACTATTTCTTTATTTTTCTTGATTTGATTTTAATAGTAATTGTTGTTGAAATTGGGTTTGTATATTTTTGTTTGTTTGTGGCCTTATGTTTGGACTTTGTTAATTAATATAAAATTTGGGTTAATTTATTGTTGATGGATTAATTTGAAATTTGTTAATTTGGTTTTGTGGTTATATTACATTTAGGATATTTGGATTATATCAATTGCATATTGTTTATTTGGACCTGGACCTATTGTTAATTTGTTATTTGTTTGGGCTTTTTGGATTAGGCTTGAAATATTATTTCCCTTGACCATGTATATTTTTTATGTGGGCTTGTTAATTGATGTAAATTTTGGGGCCCATAATGTGGGTAGGATTTGTTGGATTATTTGAATATTTTATATGAGCTTGGCCAATTCGAATTATTTAATTTGGACATGGGAAAATTGTGGTGTATATTAAATTAGGCTTAGATTATGAAATATTAAATTTAGGCATAATGAGATTTATCTTAATTTATCATGTTTTGAGTTTGATTAATTGAGCGTATATTTTTAATAACATTGTCCAAAAATTTATTTGTTTAACAAAAATTGTCCAAAAATTATTTTGTAAATAAAGTTGTCCCAAAAATTAATTTTTAATAAAATTGTCCAAAAATATTTTTTTAAATGAATTATTTTTCCTTAATTAAAACGGGATTAAAAGTGTTTTTTAGAAATAGATTATTTAAATCTTTGTTTTTCTTTTTAATTAAAATTTCTTCTGCAAATAAACTTATGTCATTTTAAATAATTTGTAAAAATCACTTTTTTTTAAAATGAAAATGAATCAAAATACTTTTGTAAATAAAATTGTAAAAATTCATTATTTTCTGAAAAAATAAAGTAAAATAATTTTTGTTGCCAAATTAAAATTTTGTAATAATTTTTTTTTTGATACAATAATTATAAATAATTTTTTTTTTTGAAAATTAAATACAAATGAAATTGAATCAAATCATTAATTAAAAATAAATTGAAACTACTTTTTTGTAAATAAATAAATTAAAATCATTAATTCAAAATCATTTTTTATAAAATCCTTTGAAATTTCTTGAAAATTATTTTTTTTTAGTTTAATAAATCATTTTGCATAATTCCTCATCATTTATTTTGTATATTCTTGTAATAAGATTTCATCATTATTTTTCTTATATTAATTTTCACCATGACTTGTATATTAATTATTTTTCTTGGTATTCATAATTAATTAATTAATTGT
The DNA here is from genome assembly GCF_030704535.1 of Vitis vinifera. NCBI lineage: Eukaryota > Viridiplantae > Streptophyta > Magnoliopsida > Vitales > Vitaceae > Vitis > Vitis vinifera. The sequence goes on along the minus strand of NC_081816.1, from coordinate 17,419,832 downwards.
CATAATTTCCTTAATTCGTTTAGTAGAGGCTGTACGTATACGGGCTTAGAGGGGTGTTACGGCTCACCACCGTACCTTCCCAATAAGTAACATGGCCCCCGGACCCAGACTCGGTTTTTCACAGACCTATTTTTTTCTTCAAGAGTCACACTTAGGGTTTTTCTTTCTTATTTTGTTTCTCCCTTAAAAAATAAAACAAAAATAAATGACGACTCCAAGTCTTTTCAAAAAATCAAAATTTCGCCAAACAAATAAAAAAGAGAGTTTCACCATCGAGTGAGAACACATCGAGCGAAATGTGGGGTCCACAATATGATTTCCTTTTTCTTTTAATATGAAAATGATTACTTATATTAATGAAAAATAATTACTTATGGATATTGATATTTCAAATAGTTTCTCAATCATTTAAAGATTAAATTGGACGGGATATATTGCAATGAGTTGCTTCCAACCATGTGATTTTATTTGTTTTGAATCCAAAGAATTCACAGTTTAAAATGTGTTTATAAAATTAAGAAGAGTATATACATATGTGTTATTCATTGTGAGATATTACAATTACTACTTATGCAGACACAGTGTTCTCTAACTATGTAGATACTATCTATTCTGAACCTAAAGAATTTCATGATTTTAAAACGCATCTATAAAATTAAAAGAAGTATATACTTATCCAGTGTGGGATATCATAATCACTCCCCATGCAAATACAATATTCTCATGGGAGTCCATTTGTGTGTTTATGTGTGTGTGTGTGTGGATGTGTGTGTCCTATGAGATTGTAAGGCCAAAGAAACTCTCACATTGGAGTTTAAGATCACTTTGATACCATTTGTAATGACTTACTCCCATCTATATAGATATGTCTACTTTAGGCCCAAGGGGTCCTCATAACTTTAAAATGTGTTGACAAAATTAAGAGAAACTTGTGTATATATATATATATATATATATATATATATATATATAGTGTTAGAAACTTTTTCCACAATTTGATGTGAAATAAATATCACCTGTATTTCCTCAAAATGTTGATTCCAAGTAGATGCACAAAGGAACCATTTGGTATTAAAAAGAAAAAAAAAATACATGGATGGTAATATGTATTAATTCACTTTTGACTCTTGTAACACCCCATAGTTATTGTTAGGGACAAAACTGTAAATTAGAATAAAATACAAATTAATTAATTAAATAAATAAATTAAGGTATAAATGCCTTTTTGCATTAAAAGTCTAAGGTATAAATTAGATTTTCTTTGTCTTTTTAATTCAAAAAACCCTATTACACAGAGACTAGAAAGATTTGAAGGATAATGTAGGACAAAAAATTTGGAGGTTTAGGATTTGAAAATCAATTTTTTTAAGTAAGATTCTAACCCTTAGGTTAGTATTTTCAATTCATTAATTAGCTTTGAGAACTTTAAATATTATTTGAAAAGTCTTAATCTAGATTAGGGTTTGTTTATTTAAATTTTAAATAAAAAAGATTGAGAATTTATGAACATATGTTGATTTATTGATAGAGATAAGAAATTTTGAATATTCATTTAGCATATCTAAACAATTTTTTTTTTCAAAAAAAGAAGGCTAAAAATAAATCTTGAATCTTGAAAAAAAATAGTTTTGCATGGGCTTAGGATATTGAAAAAAAAAAAATTATGGATTTGGGATGGTGAATGTGGAACGACATGAAGGAAAAATATATATATAAATTTTTTTTGCTTTTGGTGCCTTGAAGAGTGTGTATTGGAAGTGTGGGTAGAAAAAAAAAATGAAGAAAAAGGAAGGTAACTTGTGTGTGTTATGAGGAAAGAAAAGAAATAAAATAAGAAAGAAATAACTAAGGGAATCCTACTGACGTAGGAGAATGGGGAAAATAGACATAATATTAATTAGGTGTTGAGAGTTGGGTGGGGTACAAGGTTAGTTGATGGTGTGATAATAATAATGATGATAGATATTAAGTAATAAAAAAATAAAATTTAATTAATGAAATAAAATTGTAGTTTAATTAAATTAGAGATGCATTCTTAGAAACAAATTTTGGAAAAGAGTTTTATATAAATTAGAAATATATTAATTTTATTTAAATAAGGAATAAATGAATTAAATAATGATTGGTACTTAGAAATCTTAATATTAATACATAATTTTTTTTTGGATTTTCAAACTTATAATTTTAAATAAATAATTAATAGTAATAGTTGTGTATGATGTTATGTTAGGTGAGAAGTAGATTCTTTAAAAATTTTAGTGTTTCTTCAAGGGAAAGGGAAATTAATGCAAATTTTGTAAAAGAAAATAATTTTATTTTTATATGTTATTTTGAAATGTGTAAAATGTTTTTTTTTTTTAACAAAAAAATATGGAGATCTTATATTTTTTGTAAGTTTGAATAAATTAAACAAAGTATTTGACTTTGATTTGTTTGACCCTAGTCAATAGGATATAATAATGGACATTTTTTACCATAGTCAACGTGATATAATAGTAGACTTTCTTTTGCTTGTTAATGTGATATAATAGTTGACCTTTACATTTCGTGGTGGGGAATGTAAATGATTTGGACTCCAACCTCTAGGGGTTTGGTTAAAGATTATTAATATTAGTAGTGTTTGGTTTTATCTACCTTAAAAGGAATAAATTTGAGGCTAACCACCTATTTGTAAAGTCCCACCTAACTCAACACCATTTATTATTCGATAATTAAAGTAAAAATATTTTGAATGTATTTGATTTGAATTTGATATGAAATTTTTTTAACATAAATATGATGAAAATATTTGGTTAAAAAGTGAGAAAACAAAGGCTATGTTTAGTTAAGAAAAACACCCAAAAGGGAGGGAGGGGGGTGAATTGGGTTTTTAAAATCTTTTCAATCACAACAAAATTAAACAAAAGATAAGCAAAGTAAAGAGATAGAGTTGAGAGAATTCATACTCGGGTTTATAGTGGTTCGACACTTCCTTGCCTACGTCCACTCTCCTCAACCTCCTAACTGAGTGAGGGTTCCACTAACTTGAAGCTTCAACCAAGCTTCCAATCTTCTTACACTTGGATTCCGGCTCCAATGGGCTCTTACACAACCTCTTCAAGATTCAACCCTCTTGAAGGCTTTAACACTCGGATTGTTACAAGATATAATCACTCAACCTAGCTTAAAGATGGCTCAAATACAAGACAAGGCTAGGATGACAAACAAGAGTGCACTAAAGGATATGCAAGTGGTGATTTAATGCACAATGAAAGAAATGAGAGCTTTTTGATCAAGAACAGGTAGGTAGGCTTTGAATGCAATTGTTCTCTTATCAATAAATGAAGTGGAGCTCTAAATTTATAGGTTTCTAAGCTCGGGAGTCAGAATCAGCAAAAGGCAACCTCGTCCGATCGAGTTAGGGGTCGACCGATTCACTAGCCGTTGGAGCATTTAATGCATGACAGGTTACCGTTGCCTCAACCAGACCTCGACCGGACATCGACAGGTAAAGGAATCACCTCGACCGGGAAGAGAAGGCTACTGGGAGAGAGAGAAGGTTTTTAACCTTCCTCGACCGGTCCTTGATCGGACGACCTCAACCGGTCGACCGGTTCCTCAACCAGTTGACCGGTTGGCCATAGCCTCGACCGGTTGAGCCATTTTGGCCCCGAAAAACCTATTTTTTTATTCCTTTCTTTTCTAACACATAGGCAAGGTCTTTAGGTAAATTATTAAGCCAATTTCGAAACATTTTGCCTAAGGTAGATTAGTTAAAAACTCGGGTTTTAATGAAGTCGACGTTTTAAAGAATAAACCGAGTTTTCTAAGATGCATGAAAAAGTATGAAAATCCTAAGTGCACTCATGCATTCATCTTACATTAGTTTCCTATGATCTCAAGTCTTCCAAGTGTCTCGATCTTATATCCATTTGGTCCTTTGATGAATTTTCGAGTTTATACCTGAGATTCTTAAACATTAAATCAATTAGTTACTTAACCATGGTTTGTTATCATCAAAACCCGATTAGGAGAACCCTTGGGCTAACAATCTCCCATTTTTTGATGATGACAAACCTTGGTTATCTAGGAGAGAAAGAAATCTCCCCCTCAAAACAATCATGGATCAATCAAACGATAAGCAATGTAAAACACGAAAAATCAATGGATAAAAATATCATATCATATATATAAGGAAATCTCACATGTACAATAAGATAGATATGACAATGATAACATGTGACATGTATGAGAGTCTCCTAGATCCTATAGATCATAGATCCTATAAATATCTCCCCCTTTGGCAACATAAAAAAGAAACGAAAGGGGATGTCTAGATAATCTCAAGGCTGAGGGGGTGGAGGAGGAAACACAGAGCGGAGATATGCCATCATCTCGTCATGCTGACTCGCCTGACGGCTCTCAATACGATCCATGCGCTGCTCGAGATGGTCGAAGGTAGCCTGCTGCTGATCCATACGCTCCTCTATGTGCTCAAATCGCTGTTGGAAGTGATCAAACCGAGAGGTGACTCCAGTCTGATACTGATCGAGATGCTCCTCCATAGAGTAGAAACAGGAGTCATGGACTAGGCCAAGCTCCTCCATACAAGTCCCAAGAGAGCTGATCTGCGCGGAGAGATCCATCCAAGGCGCATGATCAGGAACATGAGGTGTCTGAGATGGTGGCTCGGTATTATGGCTGAGATGAAGGACCTGCTGTGAAAGACGACTCAGTCATCATAGGCTCGGAGAAGGTAGCCTCAACATGAATGCCCTCTGATTGATGTGGAGGCGGAATGTCAAACTCGGGCCCTCTCTACTCAAAGTCCCTCTGAGGGTCCAACCCATCCTCCATCTCTCTGATCTCGGCCTCCTCCTCTACTCCGGGGTGTATCTGATCATGTCCCCGAGCCTGTCGCTCGGCTTTCCTAACCCAGGAGCCATCGGGTGCCTTCTCGAACTTCATGTGCCCCAAAGACTGGTCATCATACTTGTCATAGCTGGTGGGGGCCTCAAAATATGTCTCTCTACTCATGTTGACCCCGGCATCCTTGAAAGCACTGGTAAGGAAGCGGCCGAAGGGAAGTACTCGTGCCGATCTCTCAACACAAGAGATCATATGCATCATCATAAGGTATCCAATATGAATCCGTCTCCTGGTGAGGATCGAGTCCACAATGAAAGCCTCGAGGTAGGAGACCTCGTCTCGATGTCTTCCACGTGGCAAGAGAATCGAACAGATCATATGGTGAAGGACTCGGCTAGGGGAGTACTCGTGTCGAGCTCTCAACACAGGAGATCATATGCATCATCATAAGGTATCCAACATGAATCCGTCTCCTGGTGAGGATCGAGTCCACAATGAAAGCCTCGAGGTAGGAGACCTCGTCTCGATGTCCTCCACGTGGCAAGAGAATCGAATAGATTATATGGTGAAGGACTCGACTAGTCACTGTCAAGATGTGAGCCGATGGTTTCCCCATCCCCTAGGGATCGGCAAGTCCGCACAACCTCTGAACAGCCTTTCTAGGCTCAAATCCTGGCATAGTGGGCCACGCATTGGCCTCATAAACACGGAGTCCAACTGAAGGGATGTCGAGAATGCGGCAGATGCTCTCGGGACTCAATCGGATCTCAACGCCTCTCACAGTGGATAATACGAGTCCTCCAAGCTCGTAGGTCGCCCGAGAATAGAAAGCCCTCACCAGAGTCTGGAAGACCGGCTCAGAGATCATCACTATGGGCAGCCATCCCATCCGTCCAAATAGCCCCTCAAAGCCAAAGTGCTGAAGTTGGGAGAAATTGACACTTCTCCCTGGAATGACTTTCCTCTTGGCAAATTTTTGCTTGTAGCGCTGATAGTCCTCATTCGAACTGAAGAGTGCCATGTCAAACCTCGCCTTTCGGTGAGCCTCCGTCTGCTCGGGCTGAGATGGTTCAGCAGGGCGCTTGCCCTGAGCCCTGGAAGTGCCCGTCTCTCTCCTTGGTGCCATCAATGAAGCGAAAAAGGAGAAGAAGGAGTCCAAAGAGAGAATGAAAGCAAAGAGGAAGAAGCAACCACCAACCCGAAACCCTGGACGCCCGAAGATGGAGCTGAACAGCCTTGAGACGTGCAGTGCAGAGTGGAGACGCTCTCAAAAGGTGAAACACTGGGTTTCAAACCAAAACCCTAGCTCAAATCCATCCCAAAATCAAGTCCTCAGCCTGCAATCGGTCCGAAATCTGGCCAAAAAGTCTTCTGGAAGCAGGGATGTGAAGGGGTGGCAAGCTCTAGAGGAGAAAATGGGAGAAATGAAGCGCGCGCGGGGCATTTTAAATTCTCAGCCCCGATGAACCGGTCGACCGGTTCCTCAACCGATCGACCGCCTGGTCAACGATCAATTTTTCCAATTTTTTCTTGCATTTTCTTGTCTCGTGATCCTCCCCCCTACCCTTTTCAGTTGAAATCCCCAATTTTTTATGTCCAATGCCACGAGAATTTTGATTTTTGGTCAAAATTTGACCTCTTTCCTATGATTATTTCCATATGATGCATATGATATGAATTTCACGCAATCATAGAGTATATTCAAGAGTAATATCAACAAGAATTCATCAAGCAATCATTTGATCATAAAGAAATCACCCCTAGTTGTCTTCTAATATCAACAAATTGCTCTTCACTTAGGGGTTTTGTAAAAATATCGGCAAGTTGATCCTTTGTGCTTACAAATTCAAGTGTAATGTCACCCTTTTGTGCATGGTCTCTAAGAAAATGATGTCTGATTACTACTCAAAAAGTGTTATTTCATAGCTTGTAATTAACTCTTTTAAACACTTTTGAGTAGTAGTTATTGCCTTTTAACCCAATTAACATATTAAGGACCTTTGCAAGCACTTCTAATCAATTTGTGTTAAGTTTTGGTGTTTTGATAGCTTTTTGGTCACCAAAGCAATCCAAGAATGAGGGAGAGCTGTATATAGTTCATGGCAAAGCTTTTGGAAGCTCAAATTCATGAAGAACCAAGCTTTGGAGCTCCATAGCCCTTTGCCAAAGTCGTTCAAAGTATGCAAGCAAAGAACAACGGAGAGAGGAAAAACAGAGTGAAGAAAACAGAGGACAACAGCTGCAGTCTTATTTTTCACTTTTGGAGCACTTCCCGAAGTCCATTTTCTACATGCTATATACCATTTCAAAGCTCAGGAAGTCAAGAATCCAATGCTTCAAACAGTGTGCGATTCGGAGTTGAAATGAAGGAGTTACAGCCATTGGAAGCCAATCACTCCAAGTTAAAGGAAGAATTTTGCACGGCTGCGAAATCACCCTTTTGCTGCGAAATGATTTCGCAGCCATTTTGCACAGTACTGTGGAATTCCTCCTGAAGTTTCTCGATATTTGCGACACGTTGGAAGCCGAATACCGCAAGCTGAAAGCCAACTTCGCAACGCTGCGAAATCAGCCTTTTGTTGCGAAGTGATTTCGCAGCCCTTTTTGTGCGTCTGCAAAATCTCGCAGACCTCATTTTCACCTGCGAAATGGTCCTTAGTGCTTCCCGATATTTGCGACCGACACTTTTGGATATTTTTCTTCAGATTTTTTATGTCTAAATCCCCATTTTCTCCTTGTAACCCACCAATTATAGGATTCCTTAGTTATTAAGTTTGAAAAAAGGGTGAATAACCTCAGATATTTTGTTTTGTAATTTTCTTTATATATAGCTTTAGGGAGCTTGTTCTCAGATCATCATGTAATCCGACGGGATATAGATATATAAATATATAGAATATACAGAGCCTTGCTCTGCTTTTTTTTCTTCTCTTTCATTTTCATTTTCTAGCCAACCAAACTCTGAGGATTTTTCCTCAGAGGATGAGAGGCTAGGCTCTTTGTCTCTTGGAGTGAAGAAAGCCGGGTAAGTTTCCACATGCATAAATTGGAAGTTTTGTTGTTTTAGTTTTTAATGAAGAGAAAGTGTGACTCGTTAATGGTTTTTATCTTTTTAGTTAACTTAAAACACCTTTAAATCACCTAGGCCAACACTTGGTAAGGCAAGTGATCTCCGTCCATGGAGATTCACTAGTTTATCTCTTGCGAGCCTTTGGGAGGTGACTTGAAGGTAGGATTTTCTAGAATAGCCAACACTTGGTAAGCTTTTGGACTCCAAGGAGACATCCATTAGTTATCTCTTGCGAGCTTTTGATGGGTAATCCAAGGTTAAAGATCACCTTGAATGGAAAATGCTAGGTGAGAGGCACAAGCCATTGCAAGATGCATCAGTGAGAGGGATTTAGTGTTTGAACCCATTAATGGGAAGCATCTGTACAACACCGGTTGGAGAAGGAACTATATGTTAATTCTCTAATGCGAGGAAAAGAAACAAGTGACCGGAACTCCCTTTTTGTATGAGGAACCTGAGCCTAGTGATCTGAACTCCAAGAAACATTTTTCTTTGTAAGTAAAATCAGTTACTATTTTTGGTTAGTTTAAAACCGAACCTTTTTCATTCAAACATCTTTATGTTTTCTTTTAAAGCTAACCTTGAAATGAAAAAGCACCAATTCAACTTTGAATTAATATCATTTGTGAAATGAAAACTCATCCCAGTGAACGATCCTAGAGCCACTATGTTATAGTAGCTTTGTCTTTGCTACCCTAGTTCATGGTGTAATAGGTTATAAATTTTGTTGATTACTTCCTCAATCAAGGAGCACCAGCTGGACATGAATCAGCTGATACACCAAGTGGGCACGAATCAATGTCTTATCTCTATATGCTTCGTCCTAGAGTGTTGTACTGGATTTTTTGAGATGTTTATGGCACTAGTGTTATCACATTTTATAGGAACATGCTCAAAAATCAAATTGAAATCACTAAGTGTTTGTTTCATCCAAAGGATTTGTGCACAACATAAACCGGCTGCTATGTATTCGGCTTCCACCGTAGATAAAGCTACCGAATTTTGCTTCTTACTATGCCATGAAACAAGTGAATGTCCTAGGAAATGACAAGTGCCACTAGTGCTTTTCCTCTCAACTTTACAACCGGCAAAGTCGGCATCCGAGTATCCAATTAATTCAAAGTTATCACCCTTAGGAGACCATAGGCCTATGTCCATAGTTCCTTTTAAATATCTAAGGATTCGTTTTACAGCACTTAAATGAGATTCCTTAGGGCAAGATTGAAATCTAGCACACAAGCATACACTATACATGATGTCGGGTCTACTAGCGGTCAAGTATAGCAAAGAACCTATCATGCCTCTATACATAGTTGAGTTGACAGGCTTACCTTTCTTATCCATGTCAAGCTTGATGGATGAACTCATTGGAGTCTTCATTGTTTTGGCTTCCTCCATATTGAACCTTTTGAGGAGATCCCTTATATACTTGGCTTGATTGATGAAGGTTCCTTCCTTTAGTTGCTTGATTTGAAGTCCAATGAAGAAGTTAAGTTCTCCCATCATGCTCATTTCGAACTCACTATGCATGCATTTTGAGAATTCTTCATAAAAAGAGACATTAGTAGCTCCAAAAATGATATCATCAACGTATATTTGAACTAAGAGCATGTCATTATCTTTGGTTTTTATGAAAAGAGTTGTGTCAATTTTTCCCATTTTAAAACCCTTTTTCAAAAGAAATTTACTCAATCTTTCATACCATGCTCTAGGTGCTTGTTTCAAACCATAAAGTGCCTTTTTAAGTCTAAAAACATGATTAGGAAAGTTCAAACTTTGAAAACCAGGTGGTTGTTCAACATATACCTCTTCATTTATAAAGCCGTTTAAAAAAGCACTTTTCACATCCATTTGATATAAAACAAAGTTTTTAAAACATGCAAAGGCAAGTAGCATCCTAATGGCTTCCAATCTAGCTACGGGAGCAAAGGTTTCTTCATAATCTATCCTTTCTTCTTGATTAAAACCTTGGGCTACCAATCTTGCTTTATTCCTTATAATTATGCGATTTTCATCCATTTTGTTTCTAAAGACCCATCTAGTTCCAATAACACTTTGATTTTGAGGTCTTGGCACTAATTCCCATACTTCACTTCTTTCAAATTGGTTTAACTCTTCTTACATGGCATTTTAGGTTCAATTTGAGAGATAAAAGCAAGATTATTGCAAATATTTCTAAGGGATGATCTAGTTCTTACCCCACTAGATGGATTACCTATAATTTGATTTTGTGGGTGGTTGGTGACAAACTTCCAATCTTTAGGGAGGTCTTGGCTTGATTCACTTTGCACTTGTTGAGGAGGAGGTAGTACCAAAGGTGATTCCTCTTTCTTGGGATCCTCTACAACTTCTTCTTGTTGCCTTCTATCTTCAATTTGTAATTTTCCCATGGAGGTCTCCAAGCCTAAATCATCATCAAAGCTTTCTCTTTCTTGGAGAGAATTGTTAGATTCATAAAAAATAACATGGATGGACTCCTCAACTACCATGGTTCTTTTGTTAAAAACTCTAAAAGCTTTACTTGAAGTTGAGTAACCAAGAAAATTCCAACATCCGATTTTGCATCAAATTTTCCAAGATTGTCTTTGGTGTTTAATATAAAGCATTTGCACCCAAAGACTTTGAAATAGCTAATGTTGGGTTTCTTGTTTTTCCAAAGCTCATAGGGAGTTTTCTTAATAATAGGCCTTAATAAAATTCTATTTAAAACATAACAAGAAGTGTTAACGGCTTCAGCCCAAAAGTATTTTGGTAAATTGTTTTCATTTAGCATGGTTCTAGCCATTTCTTGAAGAATTCTATTTTTCCTTTCAACTACCCCATTTTGTTGAGGAGTTCTAGGAACCGAAAAGTTGTGGTTAATACCATGCTCATTGCAATAGTCTTCAAAATCAATATTTTCAAATTCTTTCCCATGATCACTTCTTATACAAGTAATTGTAAAACCTTTTTCATTTTGAACCTTGTTGCAAAACTTTGAAAACTCATAAAAGACTTCATTCTTTTGACTTAAAAATAAGACCTAAGTGTATCTAGAGAAGTCATCCACAATAACAAAAGCATAAGATTTTCCTCCAAGGCTTGGTGTCCTAGAGGGACCAAATAAATCCATATGCAACAATTCAAGAGGTCTAGTTGTTGAAATTAAATTTTTGTTTTTAAAAGAGTTTTTGATTTGCTTTCCCATTTGACAAGCTTCACAAACTTTGTCTTTTTGAAAATTTATTTTGGGAAGGCCTCTAACAAGTTCATCTTTGTTTAGTTGGGAAATGAGGTCCATGTTAGCATGTCCCAACCTCCTATGCCACAACCAACTTTGATCATGCATGCTTGAAAAGCATCTATCATGGCCATCATATTTTGAAATATTTATTGCATAAACATTATCACATCTATGGCCCATGAAGATGATTTTATCATTTTGAATATCTTTGATGATGCAATGAGATGCTTCAAAAATCACTTTAAAACCTTTGTCACAAAGTTGACTTATGCTCAAAAGATTATGTTTTAAACCATCAACTAATAAAACACTTTCAATAAGAGAGGATGTGTCATTACCAATGTTGCCTTGACCAATGATCCTTCCTTTTGAATTGTCTCCAAAGGTAACGTATCCTCCCTTTCTTTTTGTAAGGAAAGCGAACTTGGATTCATCCCCGGTCATGTGCCTTGAGCATCCACTATCCAAGAACCACTTATCCTTCATTGATCCCTACAAAATAAAATTCAAGTTGATTTAGGTACCCATATCTTTTTGGATCCTTGAGGGTTAGTGACCTTGGATTTCTCAACCCAAACCTTTTTAGCTTTAGCATTAGAAATCTTTTGAGTACCATTTCTTAAGGGACATGTACTACTAATGAGCCCTCCTCTTCCACAAAAGTTACAAGTGGTGGAAGGACTTGCACTTGCGGATTCTTTTACAAAGTAGTTTTTAAAATACTTTTGATTTTTTGATGATTTGAATCCTAGCCCTTGTTTGTCAAAGACACATTTTTGGCTAGCTAAGATCATTTCAAAAGATTTTTGTCCACAAGAGAAAATTGAAAGAGATGAGGTTAACCATTCATTTTTCTTTTTCAAAATCTCATTTTCACTCCTCAAAATCTCATTTTCCTTTTCAAGATGAGTTTTAGATAATTCATCAATTGAAAACTTTTCTTTCACTTCTTCAAGTTCCTTTTCAAGATCTTGAATTTTCTTTTTAAGAGAATTATTTTTCAAACTAAGTTTTTCAAAATCCTCATATAATTCTTAAAAAACATCATGCATATCTTCATCACTAAAGTTAGAGTTTACCTCATCAAGATCATCTATTGCCATGAAGCACATGTTTGCCACTTCCTTCTCATTTTCTTCTTCGGAGGATTCTTCACTTTCACTCCAAGTGGCCATCATTCCCTTCTTTATTCTTCTCTTGGCTTCACTCTTGTAGAGAGGACAATCATATTTGATGTGTCCCGATTTTTTGCACTTGAAGCATGTCAATTCTCTTTTCTCTTTTCATTTCTCCTTGTCACCATGGGATGAAGATTCCTTTTTAGAAGGATCCCTTCTAGAGGTGAATTTTCTTCCTCTAAACCTTTCACCTCTCATGAATTTATTGAGCTTCCTTGTGATGAGGGCGAGATCATCATCTTCATCACTTGGCTTTTCTTCTTCAACATCTTCTTCTTCCTTGGTTGTAGCTTTAAGGGCTATGCTCTTCTTCTTTTTGTCTTCACCCTCTTATAGCTTCTTTGTCGAATTGATCTCATATGTCATTAATGACCCTATGAGCTCTTCCATAGGTAGCTTACTCAAGTCTTTTGCTTCTTGAATTGCGGTGACTTTGGTATGCCACTTTGATGGGAGAGACCTCAATATCTTCATCACCTTCTCGGATTCTTTGTAGGTTTTTCCCAAAGCTTCAAGACCATTGACAATGTCGATGAACCTAGTAATCATCTCAACAATAGTCTCAGTTTCTTTCATTGAAAACAATTCATAATTATGAACAAGTAAATTGATTTTTGACTCTTTCACTTGATTAGTTCCTTCATGAGTTATTTCAAGCAACCTCCAAATTTCTTTAGCCAATTTGCATTGACATATTCTATTATATTCATTTCTATCCATAGCACATTGTAAAGTAAAAACGACTTTAACATTTAATTGAAAGTTTCTTCTATCAAGCGCATTCCATTCTTGTTTGGGTTTTGGAACCAAAACACCATCCACTAGTTTAGTGGGAAAAGTTGGACCATCTTCAATGACATCCCATACATCTAAATCAGTAGATTGCAAATACCAAGTCATTCTAGTTTTCCAATAGGGATAGTCAGTTCCCGTAAAGAATGGAGCTCTATGTTTTGAAAAATTTTCAGCTTGGGATGAGCTTGATGGAATAGCCATTTCCTCTTAGACGATTAAGTCTTAAAAGAAGAAGTCTAGCTCTGATACCAATTGAGAAAACAAAGGCTATGTTTAGTTAAGAAAAACACCTAAAAAGGGGGGGGGGGGGGGGGGAGGGTGAATTGGGTTTTTAAAATCTTTTCAATCACAACAAAATTAACAAAAGATAAGCAAAGTAAAGAGATAGAGTTGAGAGAATTCATACTCGGGTTTATAGTGGTTCGACACTTCCTTGCCTACATCCACTCTCCTCAACCTCCTAACCGAGTGAGGGTTCCACTAACTTGAAGCTTCAACCAAGCTTCCAATCTTCTTACACTTGGATTCCGGCTCCAATGGGCTCTTACACAACCTCTTCAAGATTCAACCCTCTTGAAGGCTTTAACACTCGGATTGTTACAAGATATAATCACTCAACCTAGCTTAAAGATGGCTCAAATACAAAACAAGGCTAGGATGACAAACAAGAGTGCACTAAAGGATATGCAAGTGGTGATTTAATGCACAATGAAAGAAATGAGAGCTTTTTGATCAAGAACAGGTAGGTAGGCTTTGAATGCAATTGTTCTCTTATCAATAAATGAAGTGGAGCTCTCAATTTATAGGTTTCTAAGCTCGGGAGTCAAAATCAGCAAAAGGCAACCTCGTCCAGTTGAGCTAGGGGTCGACCGGTTCACTAGCTGTTGGAGCATTTAATGCATGACAGGTTACCGTTGTCTCAACCGGACATCAACCGGTAAAGGAATCACCTCGACTGGGAAGAGAAGGCTACTGGGAGAGAGAGAAGGTTTTTAACCTTCCTCGACCGGTTCTCAACCGGTTGATCGGTTGGCCACAACCTCGATCGGTTGAGCCTTTTTGGCCTCGAAAAACCTATTTTTTGATTCCTTTCTTTTCTAACAATTAGGCAAGGTCTTTAGGTAAATTATTAAGCCAATTTTGAAACATTTTGCCTAAGGTAAATTAGTTAAAAACTCCGGTTTTAATGAAGTCGATGTTTTAAAGAATAAACCGAGTTTTCTAAGATGCATGAAAACGTATGAAAATCCTAAGTGCACTCATGCATTCATCTTACATTAGTTTCCTATGATCTCAAGTCTTCCAAGCGTCTCGATCTTATATCCATTTGGTCCTTTGATGAATTTTCGAGTTTATATCTGAGATTCTTAAATATTAAACCAATTAGTTACTTAACCATGGTTTGTTATCATCAAAACCCGATTAGGAGAACCCTTGGGCTAACACTTATAGGACCTCAGGCGCTACCAACTCTCCTAAAAGCAATTGCTTGTAGGAAAGACGCATACCCTAGCCTTATAGTGCATTCACCCAAGCGCCCACGGGCGAACACAAGGGGAGTTGATGGACGCGGCCAACCCTCCGATCTGCCAACAAAAAGTTTTGAATGTATTATTATGTTTGAACTCAAAAGTTTTTATGAAAAGGATTATACATTATATCTCTTATTTGAAATTTTAATTGAAAATGTTTAATCCATGAAAAAAATACTAATACTCTTGATTGGGCTTTGAGTTCATTCCTCTTCGTTGACAATTTTTTAGGTACCTTCAGTTCGGGCAAGGAGTGACTATTAGGATGTGATTTTAGCATTATTATGACTTTTGGTTTAAACTTTATTTTTTAGATATTATTTAAAAGTTAGAATTTAATGACTGTTTGAATTGTTAAGTTAGAAGTTGTTTGGACAATAGCACTTTAGTTGATGCGTTAATTTTAAAATTGAGATTTGAATATTATAAAATTTTGTTCTACTACTTTGTATAAGAATTTGGTAATTGGTAACTTCCACTTATAAAATGAATGTTTATGTTATTTCCAGTTTGAACCTTCGGGCTTGAGGTGTGAAATGGTTGTCACACCCTTAGAGTGGGTCTTAGGGTGTGACACAGTGGTATCAAAAATAGGTTTGTGATCTTGTTGGGAACTTGTTTTAGTTTACTTTGGGAATAGATGAATGACACATTATTTTAAGTTTTAGCTTCATCTAATATAAATTCCTATTATTCATTATAATTCTAAATTGCCTAATTGGTTTCTTAGCGAGTAATTCAACTATACCTTATTCTTTATGAGATAAGATGTCACTAAGAAGACCAACATTGATTTTCTCAAAACAGCCAGGTTAAAAATGATATACCTTCTCCACTTGAGGGTTTGCCTCTTATGAATGCAGAAAGGTTTTATAGGTACCTTAGGACTTTGGCTAGTTTGGTTGAACGTTAGGCTAGAGTTGTTGAGAACCAAGTTCATGGTCAATCCTCATCTTCCAAGGGTAGTTCCTTTGATGACTTTAAGAAGTTAGGTCTTCCTTACTTTTCTACTACTTCAGATCTAACAGAGACGGAGTCTTACATTCTTAAGATGAAGAAATTGTTTAACATCATAGATTGCTTTGAGGAGCAAAAGGCCTCTTATGCAACATTTATGTTAGACAAAAAGGCAGATCAATGGTGGCATATGACTAAGAAGCTTTTAGAGGATCAGAGACTTATAGTTTAGGGATAATTTAAGGAGACTTTCTATAAGAAGTACTTCCTTAATAGTGTTAAACGATAAAAGGTAGTAGAGTTTATTTGTTTGGAACATGGGGATATGGTTGTGGCCCAATATGAGACCAAATTTATAGAGTTGTTGCGTTTTTCTCCTCAATTGATTGTTATAGAGGATGAAAAGGCATTCGAAGTTTTAGGATGGATTGAAGCCCTACTTGAAGAATAAGATATTTATTCTAAAGCTTTGTGTCTATTAAGAGGTTGTGGACAAATCCCTTATTGTAGAAAAGGATAATAAGGAGTTTCATCAGCATAGGGAACAACAAAAGAAGAGGAATAAGAGTGATGGTGCTTATGATACCCAATCAAAGAAAAGGTCTATTTCAACTAGGAGTCAGAATAAAGGGAAAGTAGTGCCAAATTCATATGTGAGTTGTCTTACTTGTGGCAAGAAGCATAGGGGTAGGGCCATGCTATAGAGAGACTGGAGCTTACTTTGGTTATGGGCAGCAAGGAGATATGATTTGGGATTGTCCAAAGAATAAGGAGTTTATAATTGGGAAGCCTAAGGAGGAGAATAAGGAGGATAAACAAAAGCCCAAGGTCAAGGCCAGGTGTTTACTATGACTTAACAAGATGCTTAAGCCAATTTTGATGTGGTGATAGGTACTATTCAAATTCACACTTTATTTACTAGAGCCTTTAATCTAGGCTTGACACACTTTTTTGTTTCAATATCTTTTGCTGGTTGGTTGGGTATGCCTCTTGCTAGCATGGACTTTGATTTTAATATTGCTACTCCTATAAAAGATTCTGTTATGGCCAGTAGAATGCTTAGAGATTGTTTGGTGATGATTGGTTATAGGGAAATGTCAGTTGACTTAGTACTCCTTGACCTTTTGGATTTTGATGTGATTTTAGGGATAGATTGGTTAGCTTCCTACAATCCCCTTGTGGATTGTTTTGGGAAAAGGGTGATGTTTCACATTCTCGACTAGTCTAAGTTTAGTTTTGAGGGAAAACATGTGGATTGCCCACTGTGTATTATTTCAACCTTATGAGCTAGTTTCTTAGTTAGGAAAGGTTGTCAAGGCTTTTTGGTTTATGTGGTAAGTAATGAAAATGATTTAAAGTTGGAAGATATACCCATTGTAAGGGATTACCCTGATGTCTTTCTAGACAATTTGTTTGGCTTGCCACCAGAGAATAAGGTGGAGTACATATAATGTCATACTTAAATAAAAGGAAAATAATTAAGAAACAACTTCTTTGTGGGACTCTATCGTAATGTTAGTATTAGAAATGTAGAACAGAGATCTATAGTATCCTACATATAGGACATAAATTGTTACGTTAAGAGTTATAAATATGATATTTATTTAATTATATGATATGTTGATTTTACAATAATCCAAGTGAACATTGGTAACTTGATTTATACTATCAAGTAGAGCATGTAAGCTAACTCATGGTTGATGTTAGTTAAACTCTATGTTTTAATGAAAGAAAGACATGTCCCTTGTAGCTACTTGATAGTTAAATATACACATCAAACAATTATGAGCAATGGTAAGTAAAACAATTAAAGCTTACCTAAGTCATACTATATTTTGGAATATAAGAATAATTCTCTTTATTTGATGTGTTCACTTATATATACATTTGGGGATCCATCCATAAGATGATATTTCACTTTAGTTTTTGTATTTGATAACGTCTTTAGATATTTTCAAATTATGCAACCTTTTCTCTTACACTTACCACATTTCCTTGCTTTAAGGAGTTTGGTCCTTGAGCCATATGGTTCCCTTTGGTCTTCACAATATTTGAATCCCAAGCAAAGCAATATAGTCTTATTTTAATTAAGTAGAATTCCTAAAAAGCCATTTCGTTCTTGAACCTAATTAAAGCTTGAGTATAACCAAATCATGGAATTCCACATTTAATGAACAACAACATCGATAATTTAGATAAATTGTCATTCATCATATGATACTCTTTTTCTAAATTTTGTAATATGAAATTTAGTTTTTATTAAAATGAATTAAAATAAAAAATATATCCATAAAAAATTTTGATGTCATTGTACAGGTTTGATCAAAATTACTAAAGATAAAAAAGAGTTGAGAAAGAAACAAAAAAGTTAGAAAAAGGAGAAAAATTATGACTTCATTTTTAAATAGTTGGTAACTTATGAGATTCTTTGAATTTCAGTGTTACATATATTTTACCTTTATGAATTTCTTTTCGATGTAATTATAAAACAACTTTTTCTAGATATGAACATATAATTAAACCATATAAAATTGTTAGCTTTGGGTAGAGCAATAATCTAGCACCTATCAAAAAGTATCATCAATTAGTTAGGATCACATGTGCAATTCCAATCTTATTACTTTATATTTAAATCTTATTGCTTTATACCTCTTATATGGCCTCATTGCATTGGATCTTGATCTTCTTTGTTTATAATTTGGTCACATATGTTTATAATCTGGTCCCATATGTTTGTCCTTTCATTTAATGACCCAAAAAATTTGATTTTTGGTATGTACTAATTTTGGTACTTAGGTTTTCCAAAATTCTTAATATTTGCTTATATAAATTATCTTTCTATAGTTATTTTTATATGTTATTAACTTTATTAGTATTGTATTATAATAGATTGCCAATTTTGCTCTAGAAGGTAATAGTTCAAGACTAGTTCACTATCATGAGTCTTATACTAACATGTTCAAGTTGAAGACACAAAAGTTGAAGCCTAGGTAAGTATGTTGAGTTTGATATTAGAATAGTACAATATTGTTATACAATTCATAATTTGGTTATAACTTAAACAGCATTGCTATTTTTTGTTGGTTCTTGGTTGACTATAACCCCCCAACTATCTGCTTCAATACCTTCTAATCTCATGATCTTGCACAAAGGTGGGCTCGGACTTGTTCCAGGTAGACCCCTCCAATGATAAAGTCAGCTTAGAGGACTAAAGGAAAGAATTTATGGGGATCGATTCTCATACCTTTATTCCTTGTCTTGCTACTGTTTATATAGGCCTGATTTTGTAACCTTCACCTGGCCTTTATAACCCCTTTTCATTTTAGCATTTATCTTGTAACGTTAACCCATTAATGATGCATAATGGTTAGTTGTTTAAGGTTGCTCACTACTTACCGCTTGGATAAGCTTGGCTAAATAAGACCAATCAGGCAAACCTCGCTCGGAATAGGATGCTTATCTAGATGGGTCATTGCCTGGGGTGCCCCCATTTTTTACAATAATTTTTTTTTTAAATTATTTACAATTCAAATTTTTCTAAATTAAAATTTATTAATTTGATACAACTAAAATACCTCAGACTTGGATTTGAAAAAGATTTGAAAAATTCATTTTAGGGGTGCAAAATAAAAAAACCTTTAGAAAACCTGCAAGACCCATTTTTCTATCTTAGGTTCAAAACTCTAGAAAATCAAGATTATGTTTGAAGAATCTTAAGAGTCCTTTCAAGAAGGATAGACAAAGGTAAAAAATTTGAGTTGTTAATCCTTAATATAGTTTTGAGGTGACCTAGTAAGGAATATGATGGAGTAGTGCATTATGGTCATGAAGTGAAGAATTAGTATGTGTTGATCAGCATAAAACTTTTTGGAAGAAGCATATGTGCTACGTAAAGTCGTGTATAATTTTATTATATTTAGTGGATTTTTATTATTATTGATTTATAGTTATTGTATCTATAAAGATTAAGGCAATCTTTTGTAGGTTATTGTCCAAAAATGTGTTTTAGTTTTGTGTGATTGAATATATTTTAAATTATCATGGCTCATATAATTTCTTATGATGTTTATATAAATTGATAATTAAAATTCAATAACCAACCAGGTTACCCCCATGCAAGGTGTCATGGCTTGAACCCAATTGGCTATATATATTATAAGAACTTAAATTTTTAAATAAAACTAGTTGTGAAATAAAATCATTAGCAAAATTAAAGAGAGAAAAAAATATGACAATGGAAAAGAGTAAGAGGGTAATGATCCGCTCTCAATTGTATAGATATTGTCCACTCTATGCCCAAAAGGGATCGCACGACTTTAAAAGTTGTCTACATAGTTAAGAGAATCTTATACTTATATAATACAAAATTTGTTCTCCTATCGAATGTAAGATATTACAAATACCCGCTCATGCAAATATAACATCTTCGTTACGTCCCACAGGATTGCAGGACAAAACAAACCCCCACATTTAAGGTTAGAGATTGACTTTGATACCATTTGTAATAATCTGCATCCAACCGTGTAAATATCGTTTGCTCTAGGCTTAAAGAGACACTCATGGTTTTAAAACACGTGTATAGTGTTTAGAGGAACCCATATTTATATGATGTCATGAACGTTCTTTTTAATTCGATGTGGAACATCATAAAGAGTGCTCTTAAAAATTAATTTAATGGATTTTTTTATAAGGAGATAAACATTCCCCTTCATATAAAGTTAATTTTATAATTAATTAGTATAACACTTCTTACATATTGAAAATTTCCACTAATGGAAAAAACCACAAAAAAAGGGATTTGAGATATTTAATTATTAAAAATTGTTTAAAAATTAAAGTAATTTTTTTTATCACCTTGAATTTTAGTTTTCAAAAGCGCATAAGGCAATTTTATTTTTTTATTTTATTTTAATTTGTTTTGAATGATTAATTTTAAGGCTGAAAATGATTCTTTTAATTATTAATTAGCTATATAAGTAACAAAATTAATTATTCAAGATTCGTTAAATGAAAATATTATATATGAATGAGGATCCTTGCAACAAGAATCAGGCAATCTATTTATACATATTATCATCTATGTGTTTTTCCTTTTAGTATTTATAAGCATATGGATTTTTTTTTCATTAGCCGAAAAGGAAAGAAAATTAAGTTAATAATTCAATACTAAATACACAATCATTTTCACTTTGAAAGCTTTAATTATATTCCCTTAAAACAATTTTGTGCACATCTTTTTTATTATTTTCAAGTACAAAATGACGTAAAATTTACTCCTATCATTTCAACTTTTTTCACAATTAAACCTAGAAAAACTTGTAATTCTAAATCCTCGTGTTCATTTCATTTTGGGATATTCATGTTATTTCATTTTCTAATGGACTCAAGACAATTTCCTCCTATTTCTAAGAGGCTATTATAGAACGGTGGACTCTATTCTCTCACATGCTTGGATATGAATCGACTAAATATGACTCTTTTCCACTTTTAATTAAGTCTATATATGTCTAACTCCTCAAATATTTTCAAAAACAATATTATTTACTACTACAACATCAAACTTGTAGAAAAGAAGATACATATTACTTAAAAATAGGATAAATTTCTATGAATGACTACATGAAACGATAGTTCTCTATATATCCAACGTCAATAACAATTGAATTGAACATATTCCCAAACTCATTATGCATAGGAAAATAAAGTTTTAGCAACTCAATAGTTTTATTCACCTTGGTAAAACAAATTCAATAGTTTGTGAATTGTTTATTACATGGTTAATATTGTTTGTTAGTTTAACTCCTTTTAAGAAGTTAATCAATTGTGTATTCCTTGACCAATGGGATCTGTACGTAATTAAATTTATGCCCTTTTAAACTTTTTACTAAATAATATAAAGACCGAGAACAAACTTGTGAAATTCGAATGCTCAAATTTTTTTATTTCATCGAAGAAATTATTTGAAAATTGAAACACGTACGGCATATGATAAAGGATCTAAGGCCTACAATTGGTATATTAAATATCACCTTATTGCTTAATTACATGGAATGTTGGTCAATCACGTCTTCAATAAAATGACCCAAGGAAAAGTGCGAGGATCCACCCTCTATCATCACTTTTCTACTTATCTTTTTCATTTCTTCCCTCTTCTTCCTCACTTCATTGTCAATATTCATTAGATTCTTTAATCCAATTTCAATCTCCTGAGCACTTACAATATAACTACTATCCTTATTATAATCCATTTTAATTTCTACCGCTAATCCCAAATCTTTCACCATTTGAAACGCATTGATTTGTTGTTCTGCAAACATCGGCCAAGTGGCTACAGGAACACCATAATACATGCTTTCTAGCGTAGAATTCCATCCACAATGAGATACAAATCCTCCAACCGCTGAGTGGGCCAAAATAGCTACTTGTGGAGCCCATCCGATCACCTTTCCAATCCTGGCTGTCCGGTGTAAGAACCCTTCTGGTAGAACTTCCTCCACATTTGCATAATTGCTTGGAGATTCTATTTTACCCTTCGGTGGGGGTTGACGAAGGGACCACAGGAAGCGATGCCCGCTACGTTCTAGCCCATGTGCTATCTCTTTGACCTGATCCCCACCAAAGCTTCCCATGCTTCCGAAGCACAGGAATAGCACTGATGATGGAGGCTGATCATCAAGCCAGGTCATGACGGCGCTATCATCTTGTTGACGCCCAACAGATCCCCCTTGCGTGTTGAGTACTGGTCCAACGGGGTACACCGGGGGTATTGTACTGCCAGAAAATGATTGAATAGCGTGTGACTCGAGCTCAACAAATGTATTTACCATAATACCCTTGACTTGTCTGAATCTCCTTGTGTGATACAGAAACTTCTCAGCCCCACAGCCTTCCTTGTCAAACATCACAGAAGGGAAGACCTTACCTGGAACCGGGTTAGCATAACTCGGAACCTCCAGCTCAGCATGCGAGTCCTTGAACTCATTGAAATCCAAGCCCTCATAATCATGGAGGAACTGAAGATGGAACATGAAGCCAAGAAAAGCGGCGCTGGAAGTGAAGAAGAGATATGAAGGCACCTCAAACTCATCGGCCACATCAGTCATGGAGGTGCAGAACATATCAATAACGAACCCACCGAGCCGAACGGAGTTGGAGCGAGTGATCTCGTGGACGGCGTCTCTCGAGTGGTATCTGAGGTTTGAGGAATTTAGTGATCCCTGTAGTTCCAGGGCTGACCTCTACAGGAGGAAGTGTGAGGAAACGTATGGAATCAGAGTCGGAGGTCATACTATCATTGGACCCAAACGGAAACTTCATAATCAAGATTGTGATTGACAATCGGCGGTCTCGGTGAGTCATCAGCTTTGCAATCTCCACTGTGGCCGCAAGGTGGCCGATCCCAGGAGATGGGATGAAGACAAGCTCAGTTTGCTTCATCACTAACCAGCGATTACTGCAAAGAGAAAAATATTGGATGCGTTGAGGGCTTTGTGGTGGGGTGACACATACTTGTGGCTGATCGGGTTATAAACGACCTTTCAATAGTCTTGGCGGGCGAGGAACTGACGTCATGCCTTTGCTGGTTCAGTCTATTTCCTCCTACTTGTCGTTTTTGTATGATTCATGGTTGGCCTTTATTGAAGTTCGAGGCAACAATGGATAGTTTCAAGAATTCTGTATAAAACAAACAATTAAATATATGATTCATTCCCCCTCGAGGAAGGGTCCAAATAGGTAGGCTACACTTTTTCAAAAACTCCGGTGACCGAAGCTTGAAATCAAAATCACCAATTTCAGAAGCAAGCACACAACCAGCAGGCATTCTGGACATGTTCCATGGAGATTCAGAATTCTGGAAGGGAAGGAAGGAAAGAAAGGTTGCAAGAAAGATGTTCTATAGCAGAGGACTGGTTTGGCTTACGTTTCAGGATGCTATGTCTCTAATGGATTAGATAATCATGTAATATCAAGGGAAGAGCAGGATGCTTATGCTATTCAGAGCTTTGAGCGCGGTATTGTTGCCCAAGATGGTGGTTCCTTTGCATGGGCGCGGTATTGCTGCCCAAGATGGTGGTTCCTTTGCATGGGCGCGGTATTGCTGCCCAAGATGGTGGTTCCTTTGCATGGGAAATTGTTTTGGTTGAAGTTTATGGTGGAAAAGGGAACGCCCATGTAGGAGGCATCCTTTCCAGAATGTTATTTGTTCGTAATTTCACTAGTAAAGCTGAAGATTTAATTTTGGAAGGAGAACATGATGAGATGGTTAATTGTTAAATGTGATCATCACCAGATTTTTCATGGATAGAAAGAAAGAGATGGGTGTCTTCGCCAAGGAAGAGCAGTAGCAAAGGCTAGGGTATGGGTTTTCTTCTGGTCTTCTTCCCTGAAGACGACTCCATTATCAACAAGAAGAAGAATCTCTTTTGTTCTTATTCTTCCTCCTTGAAATACACCATGAGAACCCACAACTTCAACATCTTCACCAGGGTGCAATCCACCATCTCCATCAACGCCTTGATCATTTTTATCACCCACCACCATTGCAGCCTCCTCACCCCACTTCATTGCCTCCCAGAGATGGCTATCATAGAAATCTACAGCTAGCAAGCTTAGTGCCACACCCAAGACCTCCAAATCCACCCGCAATTCCATGTTCTCCACCACCTGGTTTCGAAAAGAGTGGAGGAGCAATTCGCAGAAATCATCCTCTTATGCGTTACAAGGCATGGGTTTGTACAAAAGAGGCACTAGAGAGATGAATGATCTTCTTGACGGTCATGTGACTAAGGATGTTACTTAGGACTAGTTTCGTGTGTTCTTGAGGGCATTGTATCGATCCTCCATCTTCCCCAGGACAAATGTTTTAATATTTTCTTCATTGTTGGCGTCGGAACTTGGGCTTATAGTTTAGGAAGAGACCGAGTCTTTCTCGAGACTAGTTCGTCGCTACGGCGAATTGAATAGCATGAGTGAGGAGTCCGGAGTGACGAGTTTCAATGTGACCCAGTTCTTGAAATTTGGAAAATAGGAGAAGACACAGGAAATGAGCATACCAGAGAGACAAAGTTGTCTTAACTGCTTGCAAGGCATTTGATGTGGGTGCCTAGACCATGAATGTTATCGGCTACATCGGAATTATCATGGCTAACAAGCAACTTATGTCCGCCGGTGATTACACATTCAACTATGCCCCCACTTTGACTGGGTTTCATTTTGTTGTTACTGCACTGATTGGTCTGGTGTCAAATGCTACTGGCTATTCTGCATCAAAGTATGTTCCTTTGTGAGAGTTTCTCTGGTTCTCAATTGTAGCCAATATTTCTATCACATGGATGAACTGGAGCCTCATGCTAAACTCAGTTGGATTCTATCAAATTTCAAAGCTGAGCATGATTCCAATGGAATGATTATTGCAGTTGTTGGAATGATAATTTATAGCTAGGCTGTGGAGATTAAAAAGCAGGCAAATGCGAAGCCAATGTCCAATGTTAAAAACAGCCTGACATAATAGGAAATTAGACTTCTGAAGGATGGGACAAAGAAAACACCAGTAAAGGATATTGAAATTGGTGAATCTAAGGAATAGATTGACACATGGTAGGCAAAACAGGCATGCATGGGTTGAAGGAGGATTCTGCTTTCATAGAGAAAAACGGCTAACACACGAAGAGGAGGGATCTCCACTTTCCATTAACAATCACATGACTATAAATAAAAGGATGTCATGGATTCTCTTCATGAGTACGTTTACATTGAGGGGGTGCACAATCTACAATGAAGACAGTCTGCATGTATAAATGGATCTCCAGTAGCACGCACTCCACATGAGTTTTGGAAGCAGCATAGCCATTTTGGGATGACAATTCTAGTGGTGCAAAAATTTTCAAAAAACTTTTTTTTTTCCTTACTGCTAGTTTTCATGCAACCACTGACCCTTTAGAGTTAAAATTTGTTACAACAACTTTAGAATATTTTTAAAAAATTTCCAAAGCTTGTATGACTTTCCTTACTCCTTGAACTTGAATTTAAAGTTTCATTTAAGTTAGAAAGCAATTCCAGAATAGAAGATATGAATGAGTCTTTAGGGGCCCTGTTTTTACCTAGTTCTGGAGACCCGAGATATTTTTGAAAAAATAAAATATCAGATGAATTTTTATATTTGAGTCAATATTTTTCTAGGCTTCTTGAAATTTATCTTAGAAACAAAATATTAAAAAATATGCCTTTTTGAAGGAGATATGATTTTTCAAAGTCGTGCCTACTGTGCATGCTGGATTCTGGACATCTGATTAGTTTGAGTGTTTTAAAAATATTTTTGGGTACTATCTGACCCTGGATTCATTTTTTTATGTGATATAGACACTTTGAACTCTGTGTGTGTGTGTTATTTTATTTTATTTTTATGATTTTATGAGATCATTTATTATTATTTTTAAAATCGTTTATGCATGTCACTTTTTCTTATCTAATCTAGACTTTGTAGAACCTTTAGGTGTCTTTGTTGTAAGCTGTTCTTTGAATGAGTGTTTGACTTTCGGAATGTTGATCTAGATGTGTAGGAGTTGTTTCCTAAAATTTTTCGTAATTAAATTCCACTTTAAGACATTTTTTTAGAAATTGTTCTATGATGTTTCCTTTTCTAACTGCATGATGATGGTTTTATACTTTACTTGAAATTGTTATTATTTTTGGAGTCATTTGATTTATCTTAGCTCAATTTTTGGCTTTGACATTGTATATTAGACATAATGGATATGTTATATAATTTATGCTTGTCCTAACCACTCTAGTATTTTTGGAGGAATCTTATAAAATATACTTGCTATCCAGGTATGCTCTCTATCCTCTAATTCCAAAATTTTATGAAAATGCATGTTATCATGAGCTATATCCATGTTTGAGCGCTATCCTTGATTGCGTTGATACTTGTTTGATTATCTCTAATAAAACACATGTTGAGTGATATACTATTCAAATTAATTTTGATTGTCTTATGATAGCAAGTAAGAAGTAGTTCAGGTACACACCCTAACTCTCCTTTATGATTGTAATTTGATTTCTTATTTGACATGCTAGTATTGACAGAATCTTGAAATCACCTTAACCTACCTAGGTATCTATAATCAACCAATTAATTACCTTATTTCCCTCAACTAGGTCAATAGAGACCTCTTTAGGGCTTAGAGGGGTGATACCTTTTAAAGGTACCTTCCCAATAGGTAACCTGATCCTCGGACCTAGACTCGGGTTTTTCAAAGACATGCTTTTTCAAAAACTATGGAGTCACTTGTTTAGGGTTTTCTTTCTTGTTTTATTTTCCCTTTAAAATAAAAATAAAATAAGTGGCGACTCCAACTTTTCCAAAACCAATTTTTCACTATATAAAAGCGAGTCTTGTCGATTAAGTGGGGACACACGTGAAAAATGCGGGTTGATTCCAATGGGGATTTTAAGGATCAAGCTTGAACACTAGTTGAGGAAAATGAGGCGTTTAATTGGTCAACTAAAGGGTACCTCCTTTTTTTTAGGTAAGGTGATTTTAGTTTGCTTGCTTGATTTGTTTGCTATCTTAACATGTTTGATTGCCTTGAATGATCATTGATTGCTTGCTTACTTTAGCATGATTCACTCTCACATATGATAGATAGGACTTTGATTGTTTGATATTTATCTGCTTGGTATGACTGCTTGTTGCATGACAACTCTTGATCTTGCATGATTATACGATTGCTTGTCTTTGTTCACTATCTCACTTTAGATCTTAGGTTTTTTGGATGCACCCACATCCTTCATTGTGCACTTTAAATTATCCTTGAGTATTGAGAGATGGGAAAGCCTTCACCATTAAGAAACCCCCTAGGAACACGAGGAAATGCATGTGTGGAGGTGATGACCACCTTGCATGGAAGCACCCCGTCTCCTTAGAGGGGTGCAGAGGGTTGCATACCACCGGAGGGTACAATTGCTTCTACTAGGGATCCTTTAACCCATCCATTTTATCTTATAGAGCCACCTCAACCTTATAGGCTAGCTTAGACCCAATTAAGATTTCATTCCTACACGTGGGTGCATCTGTGGACCTTTAGAGCTGCCTTGGTCACAATTAGGTTCAGTTATCCTCTTCATGGTCTCCTTTTGGTGTTCTCAAAGATTGGTAGATGTTTGAGTTTCAATTGGGCCACCTTTTTGCATTGTGATTAGTGTGTTTCCACCTCTTTTGAGCTTCATTCGTGTCATTTATCTTCCCGAGCCTTTGTACCTTATAGGATGTGTTATTCACTTCAATTTAGATTCGACTTCTTAGATCAGAGTTGGAGATAGATTGATCAGGGTTTCAAAGCAGTCAGGTATGGATCCTCAACATGATACAACTGATCGATTTACAGTCACCATGACTCTATTCATGAGGCATTAGTAGGTTTGAGCCAGATGATTGATGGACAGTGAGATAGATATCATCCAATTCAGGATGAGATGTCATGTGATTCATTGCCTCTCACCCCCACCACCCAATTAGCCAGTGACATTGTTGAGGGTGACATCATACATATGATGAGTTTAGTGGATACTAAGTCAAAGTTTATCAGATGAAAGTTCTTGTAGAGAACGTTAGTTTTTCTAAGATGGGAAATTTGATTGACATGGTTTTTTTCATGATGAGCCTGAGATGGATGTATTGGATGATAGTTGGATGGTTAGCACATATTAGCCAGAGATAGTTCACTCTCTTGATATGCTTGAGATCTTCATTGTTGAGAGTTTAGAAGAGATTCAGTTTATTTATGTTGGGGCATCCCACTTATGTTGATGATATGTTTGAGGACGATGTTAGCCCAGTTATGGTAATGGAGATTCATTTATTCCAGGAGACCCTAGTGACTTACTTGGAGTACACTACTTGTTATTAGAGAGTTGACCTCAGAGAGGAAATATGATTGACATATCTAGATAGAGACCAGTTCTCAGACCGTACCAATGTGGATCAACTGAAGAAGTATTACATTTGAGACCATGGTCACAGGATGGGTGGCCATTATTTCAGTTAACCTTACACTTTATCACCTCTCTCTATATATTAGACCGTTGCGAGCCCATTGAGCTTCAAGTGGTACGTTAAAGCCTTTTTTTCTTTCTTATAGCCTTGATTACCATTTCTACACTCGGGTTGGATGTATATTCATGCTTTGCTAGGAAAGTCTCATGAGCTTTAGACTTATAGGCCTATCTTCTCATTCTTGTTACCATCTCCTTATCACCTCGTTTGTTTTATTTTACTATCATCACATTTTCATTATCTTTCTTGCTTTTATCATTATTTGCTTCATCTTATCTCCTTTTTCTTAGGTTGATGATTCTTCACATCTTAGTGCAAAGAGGGCAGTCATATCACTCCATTCATCCCATCATTTGGCATTGATTCGGAGATTTTAGTTTGAGAGGTTGTCTCATGGGATGGGGTTCATGTATTCATCAGTGATTTGAGAGAGTTTGTTCATTCCTTACATCTTTCCCATTGGAGTTCAATTTATTGATGATCAGAGCATGTGCATTCCAAAAAAAAAAAAAAAAAAACCGAAAACAGAAAAAAGAAAGAAAAAAATAAAACAAATAACGAAAAAAAAAAAACAAAAAAACAATATAAAAAAAAACGCAATGATATGTTTGTGTATGGTACCTTGCTCAATTGGGCACTTATGTCACCTTTTGGGGTCTTTTTATTGGGTATATTTGTCATTGTGGATTCTTGTGAGATTTTTATGTAAGTTTTCACTTCTTGAGCCACTCTTGTTATGCATTTAGAGTGTCGAGGGTTCACGTGAGAGTTCTATGAGATCCTATGCTTCTTGGATCATGGTAGAAATGTATTAGGTATGAGAAATGAGTGACCTTTTACTAGGGTCTCCGAATCATTGTCTTATCTACCATTCCATCCTTGGTGACATGACTTTCCTTTATTGTACTAATATGGGTTGATCATCATTCATTCCACTTTCTCATTGTCTTCTTTTGTATCTCATCACCTCTTTCCAAATCTTCATTCCACCTTTTATCCATTTCCTACATCTTGATACACATTTCTGATTTGATACCTTTTTCACACTATTCACATGTTTCATTGATGGTTTGACCACTTATCATTTTTCTTATTCTACCATAGACATTTCCTTTGGTTACCTTTAGGTCCATGGCTCATGAGATCCTTCTATGCATTACATATTGTACACGAGAGTATGGTTTTGATCATTGGGTATTTGGGCCTAGTTTCCCTTCATTTCTATTACCCTATCACCCTAGCCTACATTACGTCCCATGTCTTAAGACCACCCTGAGGCCATGAGATCAGATGTCGTCTTTAATAACCCCTACTTGGACAGGTGTTTGAAATTTGGTTGATATTTAGATATCATCATGTTCTTCTAAGAGACATCTATTTGATGTTTGGACCCGATTCAGTTGTGGATATGGATGATTAGGATTGTACATTTGATGATGGATGATACGATGTTGTTTGATTTTTTTTTTATCTATCTACCATACATTTGATGCCATACTGGGACATATTTCCCTTTCGGTTGAGATTTATAAATCTTCATGGAGTTTCATGATCATCTCCACTCATGAGATACACACCGAGATGATGACCTGTTTGTTATCTTATCAGGATCCTCTAGTAAAGCCTCTTTTACGCCATTCAGTCAGGCCCACACTTTTTAATATTTAGATGTCCTCATGCTTCTTCTTTTGAGAGACACCTTTTCATGTTTGGACTTGATTCAGTTATGGATATGGATGATTAGGATTGCATATTTGATGATGGATGATTCAATGTTGTCTGATTTTTTATTTTTTTTTATCTACCATACATCTAATGCCATACTGGGGCGTATTTCTCTTTCGGTTAAGATTTATAGATCTTCATGGAGTTACATGATCATCTCCACTTACGAGATACACATCGAGACGATGACCTGTTTGTTATCTTATCATGATCCCCTAGTGGAGCCTCTTTTGGGCCATTTAGTCAGGCCCACTTTGATATTTAGATGTCCTCATGCTTCTTCTTCTGAGAGACACCTTTTGATGTTTGGACCCAATTCAGTTGTGGATGTAGATGACTAAGATTACACACTTGGTGATGGATGATTGGGTGTCATTTGATTTTTTCGACCTACCACACATCTAATGCCATATGGGGAATATTTCCATTTCGGTTGAGATTTGTAGATCTCCATTGATTTGCATGATCATCCCCATTTATGAGATACATGTCGAGTTCATGATTTGTTTTTATTTTACAATGATTCCCTAGTGAAGCCTTCCTTGAGCTATTCTATCAGGCTTATACTTTCTGATATTGTCGTGATTCTTTGATGGAGTTATCTCAGGCGCATAGACTCCCATATCATTATTTCAGTGGAGCACATGTCAGATCTCTTATACATCCCCATTGAGTTATTCTCGAGTCATCAGGATGGACCAGATGTACTAGTTGCTATACTGGGGCATATTTTCCTCGGTTGCCCACATGGTAAGATGCGTCAGTTGCTATACTAGGGCATATTCCCCTCTTCTGTTGTGGAAATGATCGTCTTCTCACAGAGTTGTTACCATTTTCTTTATTCAGTTAAGGGATATTTATTCGCATTACTAGTTATAGTATTGATGATTTATGCCGGGATGAGCCTTTAGAGGAGCCTGACCTTTGGGTTTTGACTGTCTCATTACCTACGACTCTTTAGTAGATCATTATGTTGGGCTAGTGACAATTGCCCCAGTGGACCATTTTTCTTGAGACCTACTAGTGGATCGTTCCTTTAAGATGATGACAGATTCCTCTAGCAAGGTATCTCGAGTTAAAGATATCCAGATTATTATGACACTTTGTCAAGCCTCATGATTTAGTTAGATGGGTTGTGAGACTTTATTTTATAGTTGATTTGACCATTCCGACTCTTCGACAAAGCATCTTTTGAGACTCATGGTGTCTCTTTTAGACATTTTCAATGGATCGAGATTTATGATGACACACCACACTGACGTTTTTTTCCTCTCATTATTCCCTTGCAGCTTAGCATTCAGAGCCACCACCATTTTAATAGGCGTTCAGAGCCATCATTTCAATAGGCAATTAGAACCATCATTTTCATAGGCGTTTAGAGCCACCATTTTCATAGGCGTTTAGAGCCACCATTTTCATAGGCATTTAGAGCCACCATTTTATAGGCGTTTAGGGCCTTCATTTTCATAGGTGTTCAGAGCCACCATTTTTAGAAGCATTCAGAGCCACCATCATTTTCATAGGCGTTCAAAGCCATCATTTTCATAGGCATTCAGAGCTGCCATTTTCAGAGGCGTTTAGAGCCACCACCATTTTCATAGGCGTTCAGAGCCACCATTTTCATAGGCATTCAGTGCAATCATTTTCATAAGCATTCAAAGCCATCATTTTCATAGGCGTTCAGAGCCACCATTTTCAGAGGCGTTCAGAGCCACCACCATTTTCATAGGCGTTCAGAGCCACCATTTTCATAGGCGTTCAAAGCCACCGTTTTCATGGGCGTTTAGTGCCATCATTTTCATTGGCATTCAGAGACATCATTTTCATAGGCGTTTAGAGCCATCATTTTCATAGGCCTTCAAAGCCATCATTTTCATAGGAGTTTAAAGCCATCATTTTCATAGGCGTTTAGAGCCACTATTTTCATAGGCATTCAAAGCCATCATTTTAATAGGCATTCAGACCCATCACTTCATAGGCATTCAGAGCCACCATTTTCAGAGGCGTTCAGAGCCACCATCATTTTCATAGGTGTTCAGAGCCACCACCATTTTCATAGGTGTTCAGAGCCACCATTTTCATAGACATTTAAAGCCACCATTTTCATAGACATTCGATGCCATCATTTTCATAGGCGTTCAAAGCCACCATTTTCATAGGTGTTCAAAGCCATCTTTTTCATAGGTGTTCAGAGCCATCATTTTCATAGGCATTCAGAGCCACCATTTTCATAGGCGTTTAGAGCCACCATTTTCATAGGCTTTTAGAGCCACCATTTTCATAGGCGTTCAAACCCATCATTTTCATAAACCTTCAGACCCATCATTTTCATAGGCGTTCAGAGCCACCATTTTCATAGGCTTTCAGAGCCATCATTTTCATAGGTGTTGAAAGCCACCATTTTCAAAGGCGCTCAGAGCCACCATCATTTTCATAGGCGTTTAAAGACATCATTTTCATAGGCGTTCGGAGCCACCATTTTTAGAGGTGTTCAGAGCCACCACCATTTTCATAGGTGTTCAGAGCCACCATTTTCATAGGCATTCAGAGCCACCATTTTCATAAGCGTTCAGAGCCACCATTTTCATGGGCGTTCAGTGCAATCATTTTTATAGGCGTTCAAAGCCATCATTTTCATAGGCGTTCAGAACCACCATTTTCAGAGGCGTTCAGAGCCACCACCATTTTCATAGGTGTTCAGAGCCACCATTTTCATAGGCGTTCAGAGCCACCATTTTCATTGGCGTTCAGTGCCATCATTTTCATTGGCGTTCAAAGACATCATTTTCATAGGTGTTCAGAGCCATCATTTTCATAGAAGTTTAGAGCCATCATTTTCATAGGCATTTAGAGCCACCATTTTCATAGGCATTCAGAGCCATCATTTTAATAGGCATTCAAACCCATAATTTTCATAGGCATTCAGAGTCACCATTTTCAGAGGCGTTCAAAGCCACCATCATTTTCATAGGCGTTATGAGCCACCACCATTTTCATAGGCATTCAGAGCCACCATCATTTTCATAGGCATTCAGAGCCACCACCATTTTCATAGGTGTTTAGAGCCACCATTTTCATAGACATTTAAAGCCACCATTTTCATAGACGTTCGGTGCCATCATTTTCATTGGCGTTCAAAGCCACCATTTTCATAGGCATTTAAAGCCATCTTTTTCATAGGTGTTCAGAGCCATCTTTTTCATAGGTGTTCAGAGCCATCATTTTCATAGGTATTTAGAGCCACCATTTTCATAAGCGTTCAGAGCCACCATTTTCATAGGCGTTCAGAGCCACCATTTTCATAAGCCTTCAGAGCCATCATTTTCATAGGCGTTCAGAGCCACCATTTTCATAGGCGTTCAGAGCCACCATCATTTTCATAGGCATGCAGAGCAACAATTTTCATAGGCGTTCAAAGCCACCATTTTCATAGGCGTTCAGAGCCACATTTTTCATAGGCATTCAAAGCCATCATTTCCATAGGTGTTTAGAGCCACCATTTTTTTCATAGGCATATAGAGTCATTTCTATTCCATTTAGAGCCCAAAGCTCCCAACCCAGAGTCGTTTTTTCATCTATGACCCAAAGTCATCATTTTCCACATAGAGCCTTGAGCTCACGACATGGAGTAGTTCCATTTTTATGATTGTAACCCTGTGTTCCGTGCTTACTCTTGTCATGTGCTAGGACAAAATCTCTGGTCCTTTTTTTTTAGTTCTTCGGCATAGTTCACTTCGTTCTGCTCATTATTCATATTTTTACTCACATTCCCTACACTCATGATCTTTACCACAGATAGGCATATTTATAGACCCTCCATTTTGTTCTCCTAGCACATGTCCTATTTGGTATTTGTTCGATACTCTACAGCAATTCCCTACTGGCTCATTACTACTCGTGTAGCTTATTTTTTCTAAGCCACCTTGGGGACTTTGGTTGAGGGATTTATCTAAGCCTGTTGTGACTCTTGGCAGCCCTATTTAGACTTAGGATCACTTAGGTACCCTAAGCCCATTTAGACACCCTAGGCCCATTTAGACACCTTAGGCCCATTAGGCACCACCCTGGGCCCACTAGGCATCACCTTAGACCCACTTAGGCACCCTAGGCCCATTTGGACACCCTAGGCCCATTAGGCACCACCCTAGGCCCACCTACGAATACCTTGGTCCTTTAAGCACACCTAGATCTTTCAAACACACCCTGGCCCACTTAAACACTACCTAAGTCACCTAGGCACCTACCAACTTATGTCACTTAGTCATCTTCCCATTTAGAACACTTAGATTTTTTTTTTTATGATAGGTTCCACTTAGATGTTTTCCAAGCTTAGTTCACTTAGGTTTGATTTCTTGATTTTGAGTTCAAGTGAGTATTGGCTTGATTTTGATTTTGAGTTCACAAGATTAATTTTTGCATTTTGAATTACGTATGTGATATTGATTTATTCACTTATTTATTTATTTATTTTCTTGTAAGTGGTTGGTCTTTCCTATTTTTTTGTCGTTGTTTAAATTTGCATGTTTTCTAATTTTATTACTTATTTACTATTTGCATGATTCCTATTTGATTCATTTTATTTTATATTTGTGTAGGGATCTTCTCCAAAGAAGAAGACAAGTGAAAGTCCACAGTTGCAGACGGAGAGCAATTTTTAGGGAATGCACAAAAGAGATTTGTTTTGGTTTTGGAAGGTTTAAGAATCTCTTTGGAAACTTTGAGATTGTTTTTGGACAACAAACTCTCTTTAGGAAGATATCATAGAGTTTGGAAGGGAAGTTGGACTTGCTATTCTAGGAAAAGAGATGTATGTGTCTATAATAGAGGGTTTTGGAGGAGAGCATAGGTTGCAAAAGAAAGATAAGAGGGTTGACTGATTTTTTTTTTTAAAGAAGGAATCACGCGGGTCAGAGAAAAAAAAAATAAGCACATCTCAAAAAGAAGATCTAGAGAGATGAGAAGAGAAAGAGTGGAGTTGAAAAGAGGTGAGTCGTACCATTGACAGGAATCGGAGTGTAGCCCTTAGGTTTTTCATTCGAGGAAACTGATTACTACTAAAAAAGTGCTCTTTCATAGCTTATAATAAACTCTTTTAAACACTTTTGAGTAGTAGTTATTGCCTTTTAACCCAATTAACATGTTAAGGACCCTTGCAATAAATTCTAATCAAATTGTGTTAAGTTTTGGTGTTTTGATAGCCTTTTGATCACCAAAGCAATCCGAGATTGAGGAGAGTTATGAGGAATCTTGGGCAAAGCTTGGAAGTCCTTTGCCATAAATAAATCCGGAATGCAAGGAGAGGAAGAAAGAGAAATCTGCCATGAAGCATATTCTTGATGACAGTCGTGTCAGCCACTTTTGGAGCACTTTCTAAAGGCTAATTTATGCATGCTATATACCATTTCAAAGCTTAGGAAGTCAACAATTTAATACTTTAAACGGTGCACAATTTGGAGTTGAAACGAAGAAGTTATAGCCATTGCAAGTCAATCACTCTAAGTTGAAGGAAGCATTTTGCAAAAGTGTTGCGAAATCATCCTTTTGTTGCGAAGTGATTTCGCAGCCTTTTTGTACAGTGTTGTGGATTTCCTCCTGAAGTTGCCTGATATATGCGACAAATTGGAAGCTGAGAGCCTCAAGATGAAAGCTAACTTCGCAGCCCTGCGAGATTAGCCTTTTGCTGCGAAGTGATTTCGCAGCCCTTTTTGAATGTCTGCGAAATCTCGCAGACATCATTTTCGCTTGTGAAATGATCCTTAGTGCATCCCGATATTTGCTACCGACATTGGGAGATATTTTTCATCAGATTTTTGTTGTCTAAATCCCAAAATTCTCCTTGTAAGCCACCAATTACAAGATTCCTTAGCTTTTAAGTTAGTAAAAAGAGTAAATATCCATATAATACTTAGTTTTGTATTTTGTTCATATAAATACCCCTCGAGAGCCTGTTCTCAGAGAGGAGAACCTTTTTGAAAAAGTTTGAAAGCAAGTAAAGTTTAGGCCCTTTGTTTTGCCTTACCTTCTCACTTTGTATTTTTCATTTTTTACTAAGTTATGCACTCTCTGAGGAATTTTCCCCAGAGAATGAGTAACTAAACCTTTAGTTCCTTGGAGCTAAGGTTGCCAAGGAAGGTTCCAAGTGCAAAAATGCAAAGCTTTGTGGTTTCAACCATTAATGAAGAGGAAGTGAAATCCTTTAGTGATTTCTATGTTTTTAGTTAACTTAAAACACCTTAGAGTCACCTGGGCCAACACTTGGTAAGGCAAGTGATCTCCGACCATGGAGATGCACTAGTTTACCCCTTGCGAGCCTCTGGGAGGTGACTTGAAGGTAGGATTTTCTGGAATTGCCAACACTTGGTAAGCTTTTGGACTCCAAGGAGACATCCATTAGTTATCTCTTGTGAGCTTGAGAAAGGAAGTCCAAGGTTAAAGATCACCTTGAATGGTTAAGGCTTAGTGAGAGGCTTGAACCATTGCAAGTTGTATCAGTGAGAGAATTAAAACTGAAATCCAATTAAAGGATGTATCTGTACAGCATCGTTTAGAGAATTGACTATATGTTGAATCTCTAACGCGAGGAAATAAACCAACTGACCGGAGCTATGTCTTTTGCATGAGGAACCGCCCCAGTGAACCTGACCCTCCAAGGAATGTTTTTCTTCCTAAGTAATTTCCATTACTTGCTTTGTAGTTAGTTTAAATCTAAATCTTTACCAATCAAAGTTTGTGTTTTATTTCTTAAACTAACCTTGAAATGAAACAATACCAATTCACTTTGAATTGGTATCATTGATAATTTGTTAACCCTTCCCAGTGAATGATCCTAGAGCCACTATGCTATAGTAGTTTTGTCTTTGCTACCCTAGTATATGGTGTAATAGGTTATAAATTTTATTGATTACTCCCTCATTCAAGGAGCACCAGCTGGACACAAATCAGCTGAGACACCAATTGGGCATGAATCAGAAACCTCTGGTAATTGGTGTTTACTTGCAAGTTTAGTTTCAGAAACTCCAGTAACTGAAGCTTGAAATCAAAATCATCAATTTCAGAAGCAAGCACACAACTAGCAGGCATTCTGGACATGTTCCATGGAGCAGAATTCTGGAAGGGAAGGAAGGGGAGAAAGGTTGAAGAAAGATGTTCTATAGCAAAGGGCTGGTTTGGCTTACGTTTCAGGATGCTATGTCTCTAATGGATCAGATAATCATGTAATATCAAGGGAAGAGCAAGATGCTTATGCTATTCAAAGCTTTGAGCACGATATTGTTGCCTAAGATGGTGGTTCCTTTGCATGGGCGCAGTATTGCTGCCCAAGATGGTGGTTCCTTTGCATGGGAAATTGTTTTGGTTGAAGTTTATGGTGGAAAAGGGAACACCCATGTAGGAGGCATCCTTTCCAGAATGTTATTTGTTCGTAATTTCACTAGTAAAGCTAAAGATTTAATTTTGGAAGGAGAACATGATGAGATGGATAATTGTTAAAGGTGATCATTACCAGATTTTTCATGGATAGAAAGAGAGAGATGGGTGTCTCCGCCAAGGAAGAGCAGTAGCAAAGGCTGGGGTATGGGTTTTCTTCTGGTCTTCTTCCCTGAAGACGACTCCATTATCAACAAGAAGAATCTCTTTTGTTCTTATTCTTCTCCTTGAAATCCACCATGAGAACCCACAACTTCAACATCTTCACCAGGGCGTAATCCTCCATCTCCATCTACGCCTTGATCGTCTTTATCACCCACTACCATTGCAGCCTCCTCACCCCACTTCATTGCCTCCCGGAGATGGCTATCATAGAAATCTACGACTAGCAACCTCAGTGCCACACCCAAGACCTCCAAACCCACCCGCAATTCCTTGTTCTCCACCACCTGGTTTGAAAAGAGTGGAGGAGCAATTCGCAGAAATCATCCTCTTATGCGTTACAAGGAATGGGCTGTTTATACAGAAGAGGCACTAGAGAGATGAATGATCTTCTTGACGGTCATGTGACTGAGGATGTTACTTAGGACCGGTTTCGTGTGTTCTTGAGGGCATTGTATCGATCCTCCATCTCTGCCAGAACAGATGTTTTAATATTTTCTTCATTGTCGGTGTCAGAACTTAGGTTTATAGTTTAGGAAGAGACCGAGTCTTTCTTGAGACTAGTTTGTCGCTACGGCGAATTCAATAGCATGAGTGAGGAGTCTGGAGTGACGAGTTTCGATGTGACCCAGTTCTTAAAATTTTGAAAAGATGAGAAGATAGAGGAAAGGAGCATACCTGAGAGACGAAGTCGTCTTGGCTGCTTGCAAGGCATTTGATGTGGGTTCCTAGGCCATGAATGTTATTGGCTACATCAGAATTATCATGATTAACAAGCAGCTTATGTCCGCCAGTGATTATGCATTCAGCTTCGCCCCCACTTTAACTAGGTTTCATTTTGCTGTTACTGCACTAATTGGTCTCGTGTCAAATGCTACTGGCTATTCTGCATCAAAGTATGTTCCTTTGTGAGAGTTTCTCTGGTTCTCAATTGTAGCCAATATATCTATCACAGGGATGAACTGGAGCCTCATGCTAAACTCAGTTGGATTCTATCAAATTTCAAAGTTGAGCATGATTCCAGTGGAATGATTGTTGCAGTTGCCGGAATGATAATTTATAGGTGGGCCGTGGAGATTGAAAAGCATGCAAATGTGAAGACAATGTCCAATGTTAAAAACAGCTTGACAAAAGAGGAAATTAGACTTCTGAAGAATGGGATAAAGAAGACACCAATGAAAGGATATTGAACTTTGTGAATCTAAAGAATAGCTTGACACATGGTATGCAAAACAGGCATGTATGGGTTGAAGGAGTGTGGACCTGCATTTTTCACTTGTGTCCCCACTTGATCGACGAGACTCGCTTTTTATTTGTGAAAAATTAATTTTTAGAAAGAAAAGTCAGAGTTGCCACTTATTTTATTTTTATTTTAAAGGGAAAAATAAGCAAGAAATAAAACCCTAAAAAATGACTCCATAATTTTTGGAAAAACGTGTCTTTGAAAAACCCAAGTCTAAGTCCGGGGATCAGGTTACTTATTGGGAAGATACCTCTAGGAGGTAGCACCCCTCTAAGCCCTAAAGAGGTCTCTACTCACTAAATTGGGGGAAATGTGACAATTAATTGATTAATTGAGGATATCTAGATAGACTAAGGTGATTTCAAAAATAACATGCCAAACAGGATCAAATTACAATAAAGGAGAGTTAGGGTGCATACCTGGATTGCTTCTTAAGTGCCATCAAAGACATCAATGATTAGTTTGGAAAATAAAATCACAACATATATTTTATCCTAGTCTCTTAATCAAACATGGCAAGCTAAACAAACAATCAAAAAGATATGCTGAATAGGTTGAGAATCGCATACGAAGCAATACATAATTTATGGAATTAAGATACGAAGGTAAGAAGCATACCTGAATAGCATGGGTAACTCGTAATGTGCTTCCACAAGACAAGAGAGGTTAGATAATAAACAATAAGATAAATCCTAGTGTGCTTGTTATCTAATTAGCATAGCAAAAATTATTAGAGTTTAAAAATTCATCAATTATCACATATGTCTTGTATATAATTCCTAAAAAAATAGATATGATTGTAACAACCAACAAAGGTGGTAGCAAAAATAAGTTTTGAAAAGATTTTTTTTATGTAGGGGTTTCACCAATTCCCCAATTGATATACACAAATCTAACATGGAATTATCCCATTTATGTGGGACTACAAGCTTGGATTCATGTCTGATTTAAAACCAAAATTTTCATTAAAAAACCGAGAAATATGCAAATCGATAAAAAAAATGGTTGCATATTATTTTAAGAAAATGAGATTTTTTATTCTAAGGACGCTAAATGAATTTTTAAAATAGATTTTTGTGAGGAACATGTGGACCCCGCATTTCGGCTCAATGCGTTTTCCACTCGATGGCGAGCTCGATTTTTATTTTGAAAATTGATTTTTATTGATTATTTGAAAGTGACTTGGAGTCGCCACTTATTTTTGTTTTATTTTTAAAGGGTAAACAAAATAAGAAAGAAAAACCCTAAGTGTGACTCCTTATTTGGAAAAGGCGGTCTGTGAAAAATCGGATCAGGTTCGGGGGTCAGGTTACTTATCGGGAAGGTACGGTAAAGACCGTAGCACCCCTTTAAGTCCCTAAAGTCGGGTCTCTACTGATAGGATGAAGCTGACGTGGCAGTCAATAAGAAAGTTAATGAACACTCAAATCGATCATGCACAATATGAGGATCAGAATATGTGTAGTAAATGATCAGAATGAATGAATGCGTACCTGGGCAACAAACAACAACGTGCTATCATGGAATGGGGTTAGTGTGCAATTAAGGAATAATAGCATGCATGTTAGAGAGCAAGATAAATCAATCATGTATGATAATCAAATCAATCAATCAGTCAATCAATCGATCAGTCACATATGTGGGGCCCCCACCAAAGCCCGTTTATTTTTGCATGAATTAATTCCATAAATTCCATTATTCGGAATTACGGAATTCAATTCATGCTTATTTTAAAAAAAAAAATGTGAAAAAGGCTTGCCGAAAAGAATATGGTGGCCATATTTTATTGAAAACGGGACTTTTTGGTGATATTGAAAACTTTAAAGGTGAAAAATGGGAAAATGGAGATTATTAGAAAACCAGAATTTTGAGAAAAATCATTTTCAAGATGGTATTTGATTCCAGGAAGATTATTTTTAAAATCAAAAGGGAAAGAATGGAGCAAGGACAAGTGGTCCAAAATTGCATGCCAAAGGTGGCCATGCAACTAAGAAGCTTAAAGAGTGGGTCCAGGGTAAGAATACCCCGGGGTTGAAGACTGGTGCTATTGTCATATACCCATTCAAGATCATGAGGGAAGAATCCTATTCCAAGCTTCTCGGAATATCAAATAACTGTCAACTGTCCTTGACTTGGGCATTAATAAAAGACTTTCCAATTCCGTCTTGATTTTGTGCCTCTGGTCCCAAAATTGCTGGCAAATGGGGGGTGTCATCTCTGCACAACTATAAGTTTCCAAATCCTTTGAAGCCCAGGAACTTAACGTACACGTCCTCATTAAATTTCCTTGCAACAGAGTCCCATTCTGTCCATATATGCACAAGTTTCCTCTTCAATTACCTTTTCCATAAATTGACCCGCCATCTCGAGACTTTGAGTGGATGATCAGCTCGCATTAATGGGTACATCAAAATACCCTGGAGGCGTCCATTGACCCAAATATATTCAACATTAAAAGACGAGCCTAGACTTGCATGGGGTGAGGGTGGATTAACAATAGGTTGCCCAGGTATTGACTCAAGTCATTCCCCTATATTTCACGCAATGACACTTTGACGGAATCACCCTCATTTATTTAACGAAACTACAGGGCTAGAAGGTGGAAGCAATACAGGTTTTCTTAGGTGATGACAGTGATAACCACATCTGTCGCCTCCAGATTGCCGAGGCTGAAACTTTGAGGAATCTGAGGGACATAACTGATGCGTCTACAATGGCTATTTGTTTTTCCGGTTCAGTGTTTTCAGCATCGAACATGAATGTGGAACTACTTGAAAAAAACAGCTTCTGATTTGATCACCCCGCCATTCATTCCTTGCACTAAACCCAGGTTTGGACTCCAAGTGGAAAGCATGCCCTGTAGAGCATCAATTCTGGTGGATAATTAGGTGGAGCTCAACATCTTCAAAATCAGCCTGTGAACGTCCTTTTCTGTTTGACTTACAGCCATCTTTCTCTTCAAGCATCTTGTCACAAGGATCACCATCTCCCACGATATTTCTCCCCGGCGTATATTCTCATGTAAACGCTTTCAGATTCAGACTCCATGGTTGCCTACCTTCTCTGCATATCATTATCCCACTCCGTCAACCAAAGTTCCCCAGGTTCTCGGCCATAAAACATGACAGTCTCACTTGAAACTCACTGATGAACTTCACCCTCAGTCATAGTCCCTTTTCTCCATGTCAAGTCTTTGAAGGAACACAATTCAAATCTAGATCCACTTTCCCACAGCTCTTGCATTGATCAAGACCCAGAAACAGAGCCAAATGGATGGAGTATGAAGCATAAAAGAAAACGAGTGGAAGTGATTCTCAGAGGTTTCATTTCATGAGCCATCCATGAACCCTCTTATTAGGTGAGAAAATCCATTTTAAACACAACATTGAGGCACATTCATAATAGAAGCAGAGTATACCAAAATCAGCAATGGCAACCGTGAAAGCAAGATTTCATCCCAACAAACTAAACAACATTCAAAATATCAACATCAACTATGGAGGAGCAATACGAATCAAAAACTAACAATGAAACTTTTGCTTTCATACCTGAGAGTGCCGATGTTCTGTTCAGCTTCAAACGATCCTCAAACACTACTCCAAAATACCTCTGTAAAACGATCTCCCCAGCACCTCTTCTCCACTCTCTAATCTCTCCCTCTATCCTCTTCCCTAGCAGCCTGCTCACTGCAAAATTAGCACCACCTCTCCAGAAACATGCTCTGTTTTTCTTAGCTTTCCTCCCTCAACTCTCAAGCTCTACTATCCTCCTCTGCAGCTTCCCCGGAAAAGCCTCACCTCCTGCCCAAAAAGACACCCCTTCCAAGAATCTTCTAAACGCATCCCAGGCACCTCTCTCTCTCTAAAATCCCCTCTTCTCCTGGTAGCTAGCACTAACGGCCTCACACAGCTGCCTCTCTCCACTACCCTGCAACTGCCATCCTCAACGGTTTTTAGCTTTTTCAGCTGAAAGAAATCTCCATGTGTCCAGCTTTCATTGGCTAACAAAGCCATTAGCTTGATACCTTATCAACCAGTCCTGGAGTGACACGTGGTCATCCCAGACGATGACACTTGTCATAATCGGGCTGTAGAGATGTCTCCCCAAAATGAGGGTGTACAGAACATTTTGAGAAAAAATATTTCATTTTAAAGGGAAAGACATTATTCACAAAAAAACAATTTGCAAAGATCAAATATAGGCAACCCAAAATAAAACAAAATCACAAAGTAAAATTTTCTCAGTAATCAACAAGACTAATAAAGGTGAGGATAGAGGCCAATCTTCATGATTTTCCAATGACCTCTAAAAATTAAATTCACAAAAAAAAATATCAAAGCAATAAACTAAATGACTTTAGATCAAATAAAATTAGAAGATATTAATCAAGAATTAAAAATGGGGAATTGAACATAGAAGAATAATAAAAAACTAACATAAGATCAATTAAGCTAATTA
Organism: Vitis vinifera; assembly: GCF_030704535.1. Taxonomy (NCBI): domain Eukaryota; kingdom Viridiplantae; phylum Streptophyta; class Magnoliopsida; order Vitales; family Vitaceae; genus Vitis; species Vitis vinifera. The sequence continues at coordinate 17,376,162 of NC_081816.1, read as the reverse complement.
ACTAAAATTTTAGAGAAACATATGAACTAAATTATGATCAATCCAAGAATGAAAATTTATATATTTAAGATAGAAATAATACAACTTAAGATCAATTAAACAAGTTATCTAAAGCTTTGAAAAACATACAAACTAAAAGTGGATCAACCAAGAAATAAAATTAACAAGTTCAGAATATGAAAATGACATGGAACCAATCAACTTAAACGACTCAAGTCCTAAAAACTCATGTACTAAAAAGAAGAAATAAAAATAAGATCAATATTTAAAAACATGTATTCAATCGCATAGGATCAATTAAACTTATAAACTAGAATTCTAAAACCACTTAAACTAGATAACATGAATCAAAACAAGGATAAACAATTTTAAAAGACATGAGATTAATTACATAGATCAACCAAATTGATAAACTAAAATCCTAAAAAAAACCTAAACTAAATAGATAAATTAAAACAAAACTAAAACAAGGTTAAAGACAAGAATTTTATCAATAGAATTGATTAAATTAATGAACTAAGATTATATATATATATATATATATATATAAAATGCAAACCAAACAAATAAATTGCAATTAAACTAAAACAAGATCAGAGGCATAAATTTCATCAATAAAATTATTTAATCTAATAAACTAAACTAAGATTATAAAAATGCATCAACTAAAAAGATGGGACAAAACAAAATCAAAACTTGTTTAAAAACATAAACTTTGTCTAATAAAATTATTTAACTAATGAATTAAAATTACTAATACATTCAAACTAAAACATAAACTAAAACTAAACTAATATGGAATTAAAAAAATAAACTTTCCTTCACAAATTACTTAAACTAAGGAATTAAAGTCACTAACACATTCAAATTAAATCATAAACTAAAATTAAGTTAATCCGGAATTTAAAAAAAATAAACTTTACTTCACAAATTACTTAAACTAAGGAATAAAAGTCACTAACACATTCAAATTAAATCATAAGCTAAAATTAAGTTAATCCGGAATTCAAAAAAAATAAATTTTACTTCACAAATTACTTAAACTAAGGAATTAAAGTCACTAACACATTCAAATTAAATCATAAACTAAAATTAAGTTAATCCGGAATTTTTAAAAAATAACTTTACTTCACAAATTACTTAAACTAAGGAATAAAAGTCACTAACACATTCGAATTAAATCATAAACTAAAATTAAGTTAATCTGGAATTTTAAAAAATAAACTTTACTTCACAAATTACTTAAACTAAGGAATAAAAATCACTAACTCATTTAAATAAAATCATAAACTAAAATTAAGTTAATCCGAAATTTTAAAAAATAAACTTTACTTCACAAATTACTTGAACTAAGGAATAAAAGTCACTAACACATTTTAAGTTAATCCAGAATTTAAAAAAATAAACTTTACTTCAAAAATTACTTAAACTAAGGAATAAAAATCACATACTCATTTAAATTAAATCATAAACTAAAATTAAGTTAATCCGGAATTTAAAAAAATAAACTTTACTTCACAAATTACTTGAACTAAGGAATAAAAATCACTAACTCATTCGAATTAAATCATAAATTAAAATTAAGTTAATCCGGAATTTAAAAAAATAAACTTTACTTCACAAATTACTTAAACTAAGGAATAAAAATCACTAACTCATTTAAATTAAATCATAAACTAAAATTAAGTTAAAAAAGTAAACTTTACCTCTCGAATTATTTAAACTAAGGAATAAAAATCATTAACACATTCAAATTAAATCGTAAACTAAAACTAAAAGGAGGATTAGAACTAAACTAATTGAGAATTTAAAAAACAAAATAAACTTTAACATAAAGAATTAATCAAAAATTGAAATTTGTTTAAAAGAAATCTAGACTAAATAAGAATATTATATGGAAAACTAAACTGTGAAGTGAAAGAGAAAATCCTCTCTTGGTGACTAAGGTGATAGCCCGGCCTTTGCCTGAAGTCCCTTGCTCTCCTCCAAAGTTCCGCGTGAAAATTCTTTCTGCCCATTCCCCTCCGAAAAAAAAAAATTCCCTTATGCTTGGATTCTCTCCTTTATTTATAAGGCAGCCCACTCCTTATGGAATATCTTATTTCCATTTTTTCCTACATGCGCGTGGATATGGGAAGTCCATTATGTGTGGCTCACTTGGAGATTTCCCCAATGATGCAACCGTATCTTGTTTGGTAAGTGATCAGATCCCCTTTAATCTTCTTTCCATATGCTCTCGGATGTGCCTCAGCCGTGATCTGCCCACTTTCTATATGCAACCCGGATTCTTTCTTCAAGCAAATCATATGCAGCTCGAATTCCTTCTTAAAGCAAATCATATGCAACCCGGATTCGTTCTTAAAGTCGTGATTTGCCCACTTTCTATATGCAGCCCGGATTCCTTCCAAGTTTCCCTATTTGGTCATGATCTCCTCTCCTTGATGGCTCCAAGTCTCATGCAAAATTAAAAATAAAGTTGAAATAAGAAATCATGTAATTGGAAATAGAATAAAATAAAATAGAAAATCAAATCACATAGCCACAAAAATCTAAAATGTCAATTCATGGAATTAAAGAATAAATGAATAAGTGAGTAAATAAATAAATAAATTGATAAGGGTATAAAAATAAATATCAGATGTATGCAATTAGAAAAAATCAAGAAATTAAAGTAATGCAATGGATTATAATAATTTAAATGTCAAACTCAAATCCTCAAAAATAAAAAATAAAAATTCATTTCATGCAATAAATAGTCAAGCCAATACTCATCCTATATTGGAAAAAGAAGTAACCAAAATCAAGAACACGCCTAAGTGGGCTATGCCAAAAGAAGTGTCCAAGTGACCTATTTTGAAAGATTGTTTAAGTAACCTAGGGTGAATGTGTGCAAACTAGAAGGTGGCAAGTGCATCTAAATGGGCCTAGGGTGATGCCTAATTGGCCAAGTGTATCTAAATGGGTCTAGGGTGCCTAAGTGGGCCTAAGTCTAAATTAGGGCTACCAAGAGTCACAACGGGGTTAGATAAATCCCTCAACCAAAGTCCTTAAGGTGGCTTAGAAAAGATAGACTACATGAGTAGTAATGGGCCACCAGGGAATTGCCATAAAGTGCCGAACAAATACTTAGTAGAACATGTGCTAGGTGGAAAAATTGAGGGTCTGCAAAGAGCATTCTGCTTTCATAGAGAAAAACGGCCAGCGCACCAAGAGGAGGGATCTCCACTTTCCATTAACAATCACATGGCTATAAATAAAAGGATGCCACAGATTCTCTTCATGAGTACGTTTACATTGAGGGGGTGCACAGTCCACAATGAAGACAACCTGTATGTATAAATGGATCTCTAGTAGCATGCACTCCATAGGAGTTTTGGGAGCAGCATAGCCATTTTGGGAGGACAATTCTAGTGGTGCAAAAATTTTCAAAAAACTTTTTTTTCCTTGCTGCTAGTTTTCATGCAACCACTGACCCTTTAGAGTTAAAATTCATTAAGGCAACTTTAGATTATTTTTAAAAAATTTCCAAAGCTTTTATGACTTTTCTCACTCCTTCAACTTGAATTTAAAGTTTAGTTTGAGTTAGAAAGCAATTCCGGAATAGAAGATATGAATGAGTCTTTAGAAAGCCCTATTTTTACCTAGTTCTCGATACCCGATCTTTTTTTGAAAACAAAATATCAGATAAATTTTTAAATTTGATTCAATATTTTTCCTCAATTTTAGGCTTCTTAAGATTTATCTTAGACACATAAAATATTAAAAAATATTCTTTTTTGAGGGAGATATGATTTTTCAAAGTCATGCCTACTGTGCATGTTGGATTCTGGACATCTGTTTAGTTTGAGTGTTTTAAAAATATTTTTGAATACTATCTAACCCTGGATTCATTTTTTTATATGATATAGACACTTTGAACTCTGTGTGTGATTCTTTTATGATTTTATGTGATCATTTATTATTTTTAAAAAATTCATTTATGCATGTCACTTTTTCTTATCTAATCTGAACTTTATAGAACCTTTAGGTGTCTTTGCTATAATCTATCCTTTGAATGAGTGTTTGGATTTTGATATGTTGATCTAGATGTGTAGGAGTTGTTCCTTGAAATTTTTCGTAATTAAATTCCACTCTAAGCCATTTTTTTAGAAACTGTTTTATGATGTTTCTTTTTCTAACTGCATGCTTATGGTTTTATACTTTACATGAAATTGTTTTTTATTTTTCGAGTCATTTGATTTATCTTAGCTCAATTTTTAGCTTTGACACTGTATATTAGACATAATGGATATGTTATATAATTTATGCTTGTCCTAACCACTCTAGCATTTTTTAAGAAATCTTATAGAATATACTTACTATCCAGGTACGCTCTCTATCCTCTAATTCCAAAATTCTATGAAAATGCATGTTATCATGAACTATATCCATGTTTGAACACTATCCTTGATTGTGTTGATACTTGTTTGATTATCTCTAATAAAACGCATGCTGAGTGATGTACTATTCAAATTAACTTTGATTGTTTTATGATAGCAAGTAAGAAGTAGTTCAAGTACACACCCTAACTCTCCTTTATGATTGTAATTTGATTTCTTATTTGACATGCTAGTATTGATAGAATCTCGAAATCAGCTTAGCCTACCTAGGTATCTATAATCAACAATTAATTGCCCTATTTCCCTCAACTAGGTCAGTAGAGAGCTCTTTAGGGCTTAGAGGGATGCTACCTTTTAGAGGTACCTTCCCAATAGGTAACTCAATCCCCGGACCTAGACTCGGGTTTTTCAAAGACACGCTTTTCCAAAAACTATGGAGTCACTTGTTTAAGGTTTTCTTTCTTGTTTTAATTATCCCTTTAAAATAAAAATAAAATAAGTGGCGACTCCAACTTTTCCAAAACCAATTTTTCACCATATAAAAGTGAGTCTCACCGATTGAGTAGGAACACACGTGAAAAATGCGGGTCTACACCACCATTACCATCGCAACTCTTTATATATCCAATTTCGTAAATTTGCAGCTCTAAAACCATCTCCAACACCCACTTCCATGCACCATTCATCCTTTCCATCACCTCTACAGTCATCTGCCAATGTTCATGTGGCCCAAATTGCGACACTCATAGCTAACCATAGCATCTCTATTAACCATCGTTTCCACTCCAGTACCAATATTTTAGCATACTAGCATTTTTTTTTGTTACAACAACTATATTAGTATAGAATATTCTAGATATAGCTTGTTAGAATAAATGCTGAGTTATACAACCTTGTTTGGAAATGTAAGATAGAGCATTCTGCTATATATATTTTTATACCTTCACACTATCGGTTTTCAACACAATGAAATGAGAATGTGTTTTTCTCCTTGCATTCTCTCCATGTAATATGGTATTAGAGCATCTTTCTTCTATTGCTCTTCCATCCTCTTATTAAAATGGCTCGTGGTAATAACACGAACTTATTCCAACCACTCACACCTCCTCTTTCCACTAGAACCATGACTCAACATGATTCTTTTTATTCCATAAATAATAGTAGCAACCCTTTTTTCTTGCACACTGGTGACCATCTCGGATTGATTCTTGTTTCTCATCTCCTCATTGGTCATAGCTATAACACTTAGAATCGAGCCATGCTCATGGCTCTCAACTCCAAGCATAAACTCAGTTTTTTCGATGGATCAATTTCGCAACCACCTCCAAATGATCCATTTGTTGGGGTTTGCTCAAGATATAACAATATGGCCACTTCTTGGATTCTTAATACCGTTTCCAAAGAGATTGTTGATAGTCTACTCTACCTTGACAATGCTCAAGCCATTTGGGTAGATCTACGTGATCAGTTTCATCAAAGCAATGCCCCACACATTTTTTTAGATCAAGCAATAGTTGAACGATTTGTCTCAAGGTTTCCTTGATATCAATACTTTTTATACCTGCTTGAAAATACTTTGGGATGAACTCAAGAATTTTCAACTCGTTCTTGTTTGTCAATGTGGAGGCATGAAAGCATGGATGAATTATCAAAAACAAGAATATGTGATGCAATTTTTTATTGGCTTAAACGAATCTTATTTCAGGATGCGTGGGCAAATTTTGATGTTTCATCCATTACCCCCTATTGTGAAGGTTTTCAATCTTGTTGTTCAAGAAGGATGACAGCGCACCACCGAATCTGGATCCTCTGCTTCGTTTAAATCCCTGGCATTTAGCACTCCCTCGCCATCTCCCTCTGTTGCAACTTCCTCTTCTCAAAGTAAGCCAAAACGTAATCACCCGATTTGTTCTCATTGTGGGCTCATAGGGCATACCGTGGACCATTGCTACAAGTTACATGAGTACCCACCTAGGTACAAGCCCAAACCCAAGGCCCAAATAAGCTTCCTTCAATCCACCAACATCGATAATTTAGATTGATCCTCATTTATTGTATGATACTCTTTTTCTAAATTTTGAAATATGGAATTTAGTTTCTATTAAAATGAATTAAAAATATTGTTAAGCAAGCAAACAATAGAATCGCGGAATAATGGAAGAAAACAATCACACAAGAACAAACACAAGATTTACGTGGTTCGATCAAAGTGATCTACGTCCACGGGCAGAGAGCGAGCAATTCTATTTCACTATTGAAAGACGGCTCATGCACCTTCTTGCTTACATATGTTTTCCCAAGCCACCTATTTATAGAGTTTACAAACCCTAACCCTAAAACCCATTTAAAACAATAAGACTCGGCCCATTTAGCCTTAGCCCATGTTTTACAAGGATAGCTTCAACATATTACAAAGGAAAAATCAATTCAACTCAACAATTCTCCACCTTGAATTGAGTTTTCTTTCTTCTTTCAATTCAGAATATAGAACTACTCATCTGCTACGCCCCGAAGGGCCTCAAGCTCAAACTTTGCAAACATTCACCAAGTCCAAGCTATGCTTGAACTTTTCAGTAGTAATTGGCTTAGTCAACATATCTGCAGGATTAACTTCCGTGGCAACCTTCTCAATGGAGAATAACTTTTCTTCGATCACATCACGAATAAAGTTCAACCTAACATCAATATGTTTTGTCCTCTCATGATAAACAGGATTCTTTGCCAAACACAAAGCACTTTGACTATCACAATAGATAACCGGCTTAGACAAATTCAAACCCAAGCTGCCAAGAAAACCATTTAACCACATACCTTCTTTCACCCCTTCTGTCAAGGACATGTATTCCGCTTCAGTTGTAGACAAAGCAACTGTTGGCTGCAAAGAAGCTCTCCAGCTAATAGCACACCCAAACAGAGTGAAAATATAACAGGTCAATGATCTTCTCTTCATGAGATCTCCTCCATGATCAGAATCAGTAAACCCAACCAATCCACTAGATACATCACCATTCCCATACACCAAGCATACACTACTTGAACCCTTCAAATATCGCATAATCCACTTGACGGCTTCCCAGTGAGCTTTACCAGGATTACTTATGAATCTGCTTACAACACTAACAGCAAAAGCAAGATCTGGTCTAGTGCACACCATAGCATACATTAAACTACTAACCACACTAGAGTAAGGCACACTCTTCATGTACTCCACCTCCTCATCAGTGCTAGGCAATGTACTATGATCAAATTTAAAATGTTGAGCCAATGGAGTACTCACCGGTTTAGAGTGATCCATATGGAAAGCCTGCATTAACTTCTCAATGTATTTTTGCTGTGAGACATACAACAAGCCTGCATCTCTGTCTCTCCAAATCTCCATCCCCAAGATTTTCTTAGCTGCACCCAAATCTTTCATCTCAAACTCACTACTCAACAACTGTTTCAGTTTGTTAATTTCAACTCGATTCTTAGCTGCAATCAACATGTCATCCACATATAGCAACAGATAAATAAATGAGCCATCAGGCAATGTTTTAAAGTAAACACAACTATCATACTGATTTCGCATAAACTCATGAGAAACCATAAATGCATCAAACCTCTTGTACCATTGTCTAGGAGATTGCTTCAACCCATACAAGGACTTCTTCAAAAAACACACATGATCAGACTTTTCAGAATCAACAAATCCCTCAGGTTGTTTCATATAAATTTCCTCTTCTAGATTTCCATGCAGAAAAGCAGTTTTAACATCAAGTTGATCAAGCTCCAAGTTAAAAACGCTTACCATCGCTAAGAGGACCCGAATAGATTTATGCTTCACAACAGGTGAGAACACTTCATTGTAGTCAATCCCCTCCTTTTGTAAAAAACCCTTCGCCACAAGCCTTGATTTGTACTTAGGTGGTTCATCCTCTGAAATCCCATCCTTTATTTTGAAAAGCCATTTACAATCAACAGGTTTCACTCCTTCAGGCAAAGGCACAAGCTCCCAAGTTTGATTCTTTCTCAATGATGCCATCTCGTCATCCATGGAACTTAGCCACTTTTTCGAGTCTTTACTTTCCATCGCCTCCTTATACGACCTTGGTTCCTCCCTTCCTATCTCTTCAGCCACTGCTAAAGCAAAAGCAACAGGATTAGTGATGTTAGCACTAACACAATCCACATACCTTATAGGTCTCCGGATTTCCCTTCTTGGTCTAAGTGCTGCTATACTCTGTGAATCATTCTGGTCGATCACGGGTTGTTCTTCAGATGTGTCATCTACACCATTTTCCATTGGAGCATCGACCTCAAACTCCACCTTCTGGTTAGCACCCAGATCAGTTTTACTAGTACCTGCAAGATCACCAAACTCCTTCCTCTGGCCAAACATAGCAGATTCATCAAAGGTCACATCTCTGCTAATAATAAATTTTGGGGTTCTATCTTCAGTACACCACAGACGATAACCTTTCACCCCAGTCGCATACCCTAGAAATATGCATTTCATTGCCCTAGGCTCCAGCTTGCCATCACTAACATGAGCATATGCAGGACAACCAAATATTTTCAAGCCAGAATAATTAGAGGGTTTACCGAACCATACCTCTTGAGGAGTCTTAAAATCAATTGCAGTCGATGGCGATCTATTTACCAGATAAGCAGCAGTGTTAACTGCTTCAGCCCAGAACTTTTTCGACAACCCAGCGTCTATCCTCATGCATCTAGCACGCTGTACAAGTGTTTGGTTCATCCGTTCTGCAACTCCATTTTGCTGTGGTGTATGTCGTACAGTGCGGTGCCTCACTATACCTTCTTTTCTGCAGAACTCGTCGAAATCCTTGTTACAGAATTCCAACCCATTATCTGTTCTGAGTGTCTTGACTACTTTTCCAGTCCGTTTCTCCACCATAGTCTTCCACTCCTTGAACTTCCCAAACACTTCATCCTTTGCTTTCAGAAAGTACACCCACACCTTTCTAGAGAAGTCATCAATAAAAGTAACATAGTACCTGCATCCACTATGAGACTCCACCGGAGAAGGACCCCATAAATCAGAGTGAATATACTCAAGAACTCCATTAGTAGTGTGACTACCCATACTGAACTTCACCCTACGTTGTTTACCCATAACACAAGTTTCACAGAATTTCAGCTTCCCGGTCTCAGCACCACTTAATAGCCCTTGCTTACTCAAGATAGAGAGCCCTTTCTCACTCATGTGTCCCAATCTTCGATGCCACAACTCAATACAATTATCTTTCTTCTCTACAGAATCAATAGCCATGGAGCTTGACACAGCCGCCGTTCCCAACACTGAACTTCCCATCAATGTGTAAATCCCATGCTGTAATCTGCCTTTCATCACCACAAGAGCTCCTTTTGACACCCTAAGAACTCCACCACTCCCAGAGAATGTGTACCCATTTTTATCCAGTGTACCCACAGAGATCAAATTCTTTCGCAGTCCAGGAACATACCAAGCATTCAATGTCCTAACCAACCCGTCATACATTTTAATCTGCACAGAACCACTGCCTTTGACACCCAACTCCCCATCATCTCCCAACTTTACACTTCCGTTCCACTCTTTAAAAGTAGTGAACAGATCTCGTGAATAAGCCATGTGATACGAAGCACCAATATCCAAGATCCATGATTCTGCAGAGCTAGATGTACTAACAGTTAAAACATCTCCTCCTTCTCCCTCGTCAGAACTATCCTGTTTTTCAGAATCTTTCTGAGCTACTACAACCTGCGCATTTCCATTCGACCCCTGACCAATTCCCTTCTGCCTTTGTGGACAGTTCTTTCTAAAGTGCCCTTTCTCTTTACAGTGAAAGCATCTCATTGCAGCCTTCGATTTAGGACGCGACTTACTACGTCCTCCACCATTTCGTTCCATGCTCCTGCCCCTACTCACAGTTAACCCAGTCTCCACACTGCCTTCCCCAGAACCAGAAACTAATTTCTGCAATTCTTTAGACTGTAGAGCATCCTTAACATCATTTATCGAGATACTATCCCTACCATACATCATAGTATCTACAAAATTTTCATAAGAGCTAGGCAAAGAACATAACAAAATCATGGCTTGATCCTCTTCCTCAACTTTAACACCAACTCCATTCAAGTCTAAAATAATTCTGTTAAAGTTGTCAAGGTGATCTCTTACCTGCATACCTTCTGACATCTTCAAAGTATGCAATCGCCTTTTCTGATAAAGCCTGTTGGTCAGTGACTTTTTCTGGTACTTGCTTTCAAGCTTCCTCCACAAGCCAACTGCAGTAGTTTCATCAGCTACTTCCCTCAGAACTTCATCTGCTAGACTCAATAGAATCGCACTATGTGCCCTAGACACAACTTCCTCCTTCTCTGCTGCTGTCAATCCTACAGGTAATTTTTCTTCCCCTTCTATTGCTTGTGCACACTTCTGCTGAACCAGAAGCGCCTTCATCTTCAGCTTCCACAAGGTGAAATCATTCGACCCATTGAACTTCTCAACTTCGAATTTCTGTGAAGACATCTTCCTTCTGCAGATCTGAACCCAGGTGTTTGTGGGCTCTAATACCACTTGTTAAGTAAGCAAACAATAGAATCGCGGAATAATGGAAGAAAACAATCACACAAGAACAAACACAAGATTTACGTGGTTCGATCAAAGTGATCTACGTCCACGGGCAGAGAGCGAGCAATTCTATTTCACTATTGAAAGACGGCTCATGCACCTTCTTGCTTACATATGTTTTCCCAAGCCACCTATTTATAGAGTTTACAAACCCTAACCCTAAAACCCATTTAAAACAATAAGACTCGGCCCATTTAGCCTTAGCCCATGTTTTACAAGGATAACTTCAACATATTACAAAGGAAAAATCAATTCAACTCAACAAATATATATATATATATATATATATATATATATCTGTAAAAAATTTTGATCTCTTTGTAAAGATTTGATGAAAATTACTAAATTTAAAAAAGGAGTTGAGAAAGAAACAAGAAAGCTAAAAAAATGAGAAAAATTATGACTTCTTTTTAAATAGTTGGTAACTTATAAGATTCTTTGAATTGCAATGTTATATGTTTTAGCTTTATGAATTTCATTTCAATGTAATTATAAAACACCTTTTTCTAGATATGAACATATAATTAAACCATATAAAATTACTAGGTGTAGCTAGAGCATTAATTTGGCACCTATAAAAAAAATATCATCAATTAGTTGATATCACATGTGCAATTCAATTCTCATTGCTTTGTATCTAAGTGCTATTGCTTTATACCTCTTATATGGTCTTGTTACATTGGACCTTGATCTTGTTTATTTATAATTTGGTCACATGTATTCATAACCTGGTCCATATGTTTGTACTTTCATTCAATGACCCAAATTTGATCTTTGGTAGGTACTATTTTAGTACTTAGATTTTCCCAAATTCTTACTATTTGCTTATATACATTATCTTTTTATAGTTATTTTTATAAGGTATTAACTTTGTTAGTGTATTACAATAGGTTGACAATTTCACTCCAAAAATTAATAGTCCGAGATTAATTCACTGTCATGAGTCTTATGTTAACATGTTCAACTTGAAGACACAAAATTTGAAGCCTAGGTAAGTATGTTTTGAGTTTGATATTAGAACAATACAATAATGTTATACAATTCATAATTTAGTCATAACTTAAACACCATTTGTATTTTTTTTTTGTTGGTTCTTCTGCCTTCTAGTCTCACAATCCTACAAAAAGGTGGGCTCAGACTTGTTCTAAGCAAATCCCTTCAATGTTAAAGTCAGTTCAAAGGACTAAAGAAAATAATTTTCATACCTTCATTCCTTGTCTTATTGTTGTTTATATAGGCTTGAGTTTTGTAACCTCCACCTAGCCTCTGTAACCCTTATTTATTTTAGCATTTATCTTGTAATGTTAACCCATTAAAGACTTTTAATAGTTAGCTATTTAAGGCCGCTCACTGCTTATCACTCGGATAAGCTTGGCCAAATAAGACCACTCAAGCCAACCTAGCTCAAAATAGGATGCCTATCTGGATGAGACATTGCTTGAGGTGCTCACATTTTTGTCCATAAATTTTTTTTAATTATTTAAAATTCAAGTTTTTCTAAATACAGTTTTATTAATTTAATACAACTAAAATACCTAAGACTTAAATGTGAAAAAGATTTGAAATATTCATTTTAAGGTGAAACATAAAAAACTTTAAAGAAAATTTGCAAGATCTATTTTTCTATCTTAGTTTCACTATTCTAGAAAATTAAGATCAAACTTGAAAAATCTTAAAAGAACTTTCAAGAAAGAAGGTAAAAAAATTAAGTTGTTAAGTCTCAATGTGGTTTTGAGGTGACTAAGGAATATGATGGAATAGTGCATTATAGTCATGAAGAACAAGTATATGTGTTGATTAGTATCAAACTTTACGGAAAAAGCATATAGGCTAAGTAAAGTCGTGTACAATGGATTTTTGTTATTATTAATAGATTTATAGTTATTGCATCTATAAAGATAGAGACAACTTTTTGTAGGTTATATTCCAAATATGTGTGGTATTTTTTCATGATTGAATATATTTTAAATTATCATGGCTCATATAATTTCTTACCATGCCTATCTAAATCAATAATTAAAATTCAATAACCAACCGGGTTACCCCCAAGCAAGATGTCATGGCTTGATCCCAATTGGTTATATATATTGTAAGAACTTAAATTTTTAGATAAAATTTGATGAGAATCAACAAGCATTCAAGGATCCATTGCATGTTCTAGTTGGGCCTATTATTAAAGCAATATCTAAGAAAATCAAAGAAGCACTTAATGGGCTAATTCAAGAGATTTGGGTTGATTCTAACGCAAGACATTCCAAGTTTGGCCCAAAGGAAGATGAAGGTGTAATAAATTTAATCCAAGCTATTGATGGCTAATCTGGCTTGATTGGCAGTGATTTATGGCGTGGATTAATGACTGATTGACTTTCTAGCTTCATATCAGTTATTTCCTATTCTAGAGCTTCTAAATTCAGGCCAAATCTACCTTAATTTTAGGCTTTTATTATTTAGAACGTGTTTTTAGTTATTTTCCTATTTTGGATCTGCTAATTTTAGACCAAATCAACCTTTATTTAGGGTTTTAATATTTAGTACGTTTTTTTAGCTATTTTCCTATTTTGGATCTACCAATTTCAGACCAAATCAACTTTTATTTAGGGTTTTAATATTTAGTAAGTTTTTTCATGACATATAAATAGCATGCACTCATTATAATAGGGGATAATTTTT